>NC_090725.1:110540139-110595139 GCF_036898095.1 Palaemon carinicauda | reverse complement strand
CCAATGCCATTCTATCAAAGCCATCCTCTTCTTTCCCACCGTTATCCCCACATTAAGGGGTCGGTTGCCTGATGTGCTCTGTCCAATGCATTTCTATCAAAGCCATCCTCTTCCACCAAAACTCTTCTCTCCATATCATCCTTCACTTTATCTCGCTATCAAATTCTCTGCTTCCCTTTTGATCTTCTTCCCCTAATAGGTTACTCCCAAGCCCTCCTTACTCCCTCCCCACTTACATAGTGGGTGTCTATTCAGCTAGGATACCTTGGTTGTCCCGGTGATACGAAGTTTGTTATGGTATATTGATATACACAGAAGCATCTGGAATCTATGTCAAGTCTCAGAGAAAGAAGCTGAGTTTTGTTAGGTTCTAAGTTGTATTAGCCAGAAACTATCACCAAAACCCAAGCTTTTGTTACACGATTTACATTGACCGCATGTGGCCTTGTTTAGAGATATGATCACTTTTATTCTGATTGGAACACTTAACTTGTATGTGTTTAAATTCAGAATCATATTTCTATTAACCTACTGCCATTGCTCACCCAACCATGACACTTCACTGCCAATTATGAGTTCAGGGTAAGGTATAAGAATAGCAACGGCTTCGCTACCGCAGCTAAGTTGATAAACAAGATGAAAGTACACCTGGACACATGAATTCCTAGCACAACTACCTCTGAGAAAATGCACCCTTTCACACCCTTACTAAGTTGTGATATCCTGAAACTATCACCAAAACACCAAGATTTTGTTACATGATTTACATTGACCGCATGTGGCATTGCTTTAAAGATCTGACAATTTTTTTCTGATTGGAACATTTACGTTGATGGCTGCTTTTCCGGTCCCATATAACAGGAGAACCCCACTCTCTAAAGGACCTCCGCTGTTGTTTTACCTTGTTCGTTCAGAGTTTTTAACGTTTCATATCACGTATTGTTCATTTACTGTTAAAGCGTCACTGTTATACCATGAAATAAGAAAGTCTTCAGTTTCCTCTTGAAAGCCTTATTGTGTTCAATCATTTGAATGTTTCGTGGGAGCTTATTATATAGTCTCGGGGCCGCATAGGCTCTGGAGCTTAAAGTAGACATATATCTAGGTTCCAACAGTTTGAATCCATCTGTACCTATTCTCGCGTCGACACGATTTATTGGCTGCGCAATATGTAGCAATTCTCTCAAATATTTTGTACGACCTGTTTGTGTTGAAATTCAGAATCATATTTCAATTAACCTACTGCCATTGCTCACCCAACCATGACACTTCACTGCAGATTATGAGTTCAGGGTAAGGTATATGAATAGTAACGGCTTAACTACCGCAGCTAAGTTGATGAACAAGATGAAAGTACACCTGGACACCGGAATTCCTGGCACAACTACCTCTGAGGAAATGCACCCTTTCACACCCTTACTGAGCAAAGTTCTTGTCGACCACTAATGCCATCTCTCCTTACATGTTTGGTTACTTGCCTCGCAGTAATGGTGTGACAAGGTGCTCTTGGTTAGGACAGGATGTGCCATGATTCCTTACGTGCAACAGTACATCATATCCTCTTCAATTTAATTATATTATGACATAAAATATCAAGATTACATTGAAAGAAAGAGTAGGTTTAAAAGTATATTGAAACGGGTTAAGAAATTAAGTAAGAAATAAAAGCATAAAGCAAATAAAGTTCAGTGTACAAAACAACCTATGCAGGAAAGTTGGTTCGAATGGAAAGCCCATGACTTAACCATAGCAAAATTCTGTCATGAATCACGTTGACCAATAAAACATTTTCTCCCCTATATATATATATATATATATATATATATATATATATATATATATATATATATATATATATATATATATATATATATATATATACACCACACCATCATCATCATCTCCTCCTACGCCCATTGACGCAAAGGGCCTCGGTTAGATTTCACCAGTCGTCTCTATATTAATCTTTTAATTCAATACTTCTCCATTCATCATCTCCTATTTCTCGTTCCATCCTCCTCAGGTATGTAGGCCTAGGTCTTCCAACTCTTCTAGTGCCTTGTGGAGCCCAGCTGAACGTTTGGTGAACTATTCTTTCTTGGGGAGTGCAACAACAACATTAAATTCTTCAGTTTTTAGTCCGCTGCAGGACAGAGGCCAAAAACATGTCCTTATTCCTGTCTGAGGTTTGACCAGTAATCATCACCACGCTGGCCAACTGCGGATTGGTGATGGTGGAAGATTTTCGTCTGATCGCTCACAGCAAACTAACTTAGTATGGGTGGCTCTGACTAGTACAGCTTTGCTGATCATGGCGATATACTAAACCCTTTCACCATTCGGAAACTACAATTTCCCACAAACTTCTCAAACTGCCGTGTGGTAGTTAGGAAATGTGGATGAGGTGGGAAGGGTTGAATCTGTGTGTGTGCATATCTATCTAAATCAGGGATGGGAACCTGCGGCCTTAAAGCCGCTAATGGGCTTCTGGACCATCAAGTGCGGCCTTCTACGGCCTTTGATAGATGTACAGTATGTGTAGTATATTTCTGCTTTGACACTGAATATTGTGTTTTTGGAATCATTCTACTGTATGTACACATACAAATATGTACACACAGACAATAGGAAAGTTGTGTTCAGTGATGTACCTCCCAGAGAATGGAAGCAATTTTTCCTTGAATTCAATGAATCTTAACTTAATACAACTAGGAGTTTTTCCTTGTCAGCTGCAACAGCTGTTGTAGCTGACAAGGAAAAACTGCTAGTTGCAGTGAGTGAGTGATTTAACGTATGATAAACGAGAGAGTTCCTGTTTTGTCCATCTCCTCACTGTGATCTGTTAGTTTTAGATGAGTCAACAGGTTCCAGATTTTTGGCATAAAAATATTTTATTTGTGCTTTCACTGATGAATTTTGATTGTATGAAAAACAGTTTCCCTTAGGTAACCTTAACGCAAGGACAAGAGTCCTGAACAGACATTTTAACAACTTCAATAAGCAATGTCACAAAGGAGGACTAGATTTTACTTCCTTATTATAATAAGTTATGCACTGATGGTGTTCCAGCTAGGATGGCTAAAAACTAAGGATTTATTGAACATTTTAAGAAAGCAAATAAATGATTTTTTTTTCAATGAAAACAGCTAAGTGTGTTTAAACAGATACAATTTTTTACTGGGATGTTGCATTTTTATGAGATGAGATTGTTTAAAAAGTACCTACTTGCCAATATAAAATATTTGGAAAGGTTATATTGTTGATATTTATAAGGTATATTTTCCAAAAGATTAATATTATTTCATTTATCACTTCAATACAAAGAGCCTACTTGCTTAACTAAAGTAATTTGAAAATGACATGCTTTCGATATTATTCATTTACTTACGGTAGTTTGAAAACTACCCAAACTTGAATGAAATATTTTTAAATTGTTTTCAATATAATTAATTTACTGATTACTTGTATAAAAAGTACTTAATTCAAATATTTGAAATTGTAATGCTTTAAATTTGTATAAACCTGTCACTCTTTCTTTAGATTACTAATAAATTACTTGGAGGAAAGAATAACTAACAAAATTCTAAGGAGCATTGAGGAATTGCAAGATGGCCTTCATCCAAAAAAAGGGGTTCCCCACCCCTGGTCTAATAGAAAAGGATGCTTTTGATAGAAGGCACTGGAGAGGGCGCATAAGCCAAACGACCCCTTTATGAAGGATAATGGTTGGGAAGAAGTCCTAGTGACCTGTAAACCACCCCTCTACTTGCCTAATGTCAAAAGTTCTCACGCTTGCAACTTTCCGGGATATTCAGCCGTCATTTTGACGGGTCGCGTACAAAAGTATCTATTTATTTATTTATTTATTTCCTTATTTACTTTCCTCACTGGGCTATTTTTCCCTGTTGGAGCCCTTGGGCTTATAGCATCTTGCTTTTCCAACTAGGGTTGTAGCTTAGCTAATAATAATAATAATAATAAATAAAGAATTGAATAATAACATTCGATCACAATCAATAAAATTTTATATTTATTATCGATATTAAGTAAACAGAGGCAATAAATTAATTACGACCATGTTTTTTTTCTTTCTTTTTTTTTAACACTGAAATTAAAGTCACAAGAGGATTATATCAAAATCAAACTTGCATTCTTTCCAATATATATAATTTAAAAAACTCAAAACAAAAACAGGCAAGATTAGTGTTTTATATATTCTATATAACATCCAAACATAATTTGAATGCAATGGAAATTCACTTTTAAATATTAACTTTTTCAATAATAAAAAATAAAATGGAAACTGGCCTTGAATCATATGGAATTAACATCATGTTTCTTTTAATACATTAGAAGAGTTGGAAGACGCAGGCCTACATGGCTGAGGTCTATGAAACGAAGTAGACGATGAATGGAAAAGTGTTGATTTAAAAGCTCAATATATATATATACGACTGGCGAAATCTAACCGATATATATATATATATATATATATATATATATATATATATATATATATATATATATATATATATATATATATATATATTCAAATAAGCCATATATTTCAATACATTAACATCTAGATTCTTTTACCGACTTCGGGATCTGAATCTCGAGGCAAAACCACTTAAAAACAATAGCATTGTATATACTGCATATGAATAAAACTATCACAGGGTAAAGAATCGAGAAAAAACAGATGACAGAAGACTTGAAAAGACCAAAGGTCAGCAACAATTCAAGCTGGATACCATTAGAGTCGTTCACAATTCCAGCTCTGATTATATGATAATTTTTCTCCATTTTCTTACCACAAAAGATAATAGAAATACGTTCCTAAAGAACGAATTTAAATCTGTAAAGAAATGAGTATTTCCTTCTGATATCTTATCAGTTCCAAGACATTGAATTGCTTGATAATATTATCTTATAGGAGTTTCACCCAGTTGTTTTAATGTCTAACTTTTCTTCAATATTTTATTTGAAAGGGAACGAAATCGAAAATGGAAAAAAGATATATGAAGAAATATAATAAATTAACATTTTACACACACACACGTATATATATATATATATATATATATATATATATATATATATATATATATATATATAAATATATATATATATATATATATATATATATATATATATATATATATATCAACATTTCCTCCTACGCCTATTGACGCGAAGGGCCTCTGTTAGATTTCGCCAGTCGTCTCGATCTTGAGCCTTTAATTCAATATTTCTCCATTCATCACCTCCTACTTCGCTCTTCGTAGTCCTCAACCATGTAGGCCTGAGTCTTCCTACTCTTCCAGTGCCTTGTGGAGCCCAGCTGAACGTTTGGTAAACTAATCTCTCTTGGGGAGTGCGAAGACCATGCCCAAACCATCTCCATCTATTATATATATATATATATATATATATATATATATATATATATATATATATATATATATATATATATATATATATATATATATATATATATACAACTTAATTTTGTTCATTCATTTCCTTATTAGGTCTACCTTCTGAATCCTCAGCAGCTATTGACTGCCTCTTGGTCCTAGCTTGGATGAAGAGTGAGCTTGGGTGATGATCGTATGTATATATGGGGTCAGTGTCTAGGGCATTGCTCTACTTACTAGGGCAAAGCCACTGTCCCTTACTTCAGCTATGCATGATCGGCCTTTAAACATGAAACCCTTAAACCTCACTGGGCTATTTTTCCCTGTTGGATATAGATCATGCTTTTTCAACAAGGGTTGTAGCTTGGATAGTTAAAATAACATATAAAGTGTCAGGCTATATACATAAATATATTTCTTTTCTGTCATACCAAGTGGCATTGCCAAACATATAACTATACGGTCTCTCCCCGTCCCTCGGGTAGGGGGAGTAGTCATACCCAGGTGAAAGGTATACTAGGAAATCACAATCTGCCACAAACTGCCGAAACTGCCGTGTTATAGTTAGGAAAGAGGGAAGGGGTGGGAGGAGATGAATCTGTGTGTGTACATATCTATCTAAATATTTGGCCGTCACTTTTGACTGGTCGTGTACACTAGTATATATATATATATATATATATATATATATATATATATATATATATACATATATATATATATATATATATATATATATATATATACATATTATATATATATATACATATTATATATGCATATATATACATACATACATATATATATATATATATATATATATATATATATATATATATATATATATAAGTACATTGTCTTCAATTGAAATATATAAAGAACTAGAAAAGCGCTATGAGTGCATACCTCCACCACGGCAGCTTATTCCCTTATGCCAGACAGTCATGGCAATAAACTGCTAGCCTGTATGACTCATGGGTTCGAGGCAAGTTTGAAGTCTGTGTCACAGCCATGTGCGAACTTTCCGTTAAGTTGATATTATTATTATTATTATTATCATTATTATTATTATTATTATCCTAGCAGTACCAGCCGAACTTGGTTGATTCCCTTGTCAGACTGGGAGGAACGTAGAGAAGAGAGGTCCCCTTTTCTCTTTCATTTGTTTGATGACGGCTACCCCCAAAATTAGGGGAAGTGCCTTGTCATATGTATTATTATTATTATTATTATTATTATTATTATTATTACTAGCTAAGCTACAACCCAAGTTGGAAAAGCAGGATGCTATAAGCCCAAGGGCTCCAACAGGGAAAATAACCCAGTGAGGAAAGGAAATAAGGAAATTATAAGAGAAGCCACTAACAACTAAAATAAAATATTTTAATGAACAGTAACAACACCATAATAAATCTTTCAAATATAAACTATAAAAACTAAAAGACAAAAAACATGTTCGACTATTTTTGCTTGACCTTTGACATTCAAAATGGAATCACTTCCACGTCTCAACATAGCAATTAATCCCTGAAGGCTTCACAACTCTATGAGTAAAATTGTGGCCAGGAAGTTTAAAGGTTTAAAGGCCGCTCATGAATGGCAGAGGCAAGGGACAGTGACATTGCCCTATCAGTCAGGACAATGCCCTAGAGACTGACCATATATCATATGATCAGCGCCCAAACCCCCTCCTCACCCAAGCTAGGACCAGGGACAGAAAGGCAATGGCTGCTGAGGACTCAACAGATAGACCTATAGGCTCCCCCAAACCCCCAACCTTAGCTCACAAGGATGGTAAGGTTGCAGACACTAATGGCACAAACGAGACTGAGCGGGACTCGTACCCCGACTGGCAAACACCAAGCAGAGACGTTACCAATCAGGTCACAACCAAGCAGAGAAACAGACAAACAGAGGCAGGGACATTTCCAATAGGCCAACACAACCCTAGCTAGTAGATCCTAATGAAAAGACAGCATAACCTCCAAACTTCGTTGGCGGAGGTAAATATAAAGAACCACTTTACTGGGTGCTTGAGAAACATTGGGGTATATCATTCCAATCCAGTAATTTACCAAACCAATCCTCTATACAGAGTGCATTAAATCTCTATATTAGAGACTGTTCGTTTTCTGACGACTCTATATATAGTTACAGATCTAGAAAGGAGAGCTATCAAGGGATTTTGCTGTCAGGATAAAACTAAAAATCCTCTTTATAGCGTAGATTAACAGCCTTTCACATCTCCACTTTTACAGTTAGCTGAAAACATTTGTGGATAAAAGCTTTGAAAGGATTCTTATCTAGTTTGAATTATCTTTTAAATGATTATGTGTGATAAAGATTATACCAAAGAAACAATTTACAAGCCCTTCACATCTCCACTTTTACAGTTAGCTGAAAATAATAATAATAATAATAATAATAATAATAATAATAATAATAATAATAATAATAATAATAATAATAATTATTGTTATTATTATTATTATTATTATTATTATTTGCAAACTACAATCCTAGTTGGAAAAGCAAAATGCTATAAGCCCAGGGGCCCCAACGGGGAAAATAGCCCAGTGAGAAAAGGAAATAAGGAAAAATAAAGTATTAAGAACAGTAACAACATTAAAATAAATAAATAAATTGCGTATATAACCTTCGAAAGGATTCCTATCTATTTTGAATTATCTTTTAAAAGATTATGTGTGATAAAGATTATAACACAGAAATAAATTACAAATCATATCCCCAGATGTTATCTTTCTTATCGTAGAATAAAGATAATTGCTGCAAATGTTTTCATGTTGAACAGGATGACATAAGTATTTTTATAGTTTATATATGATATATCTGTTTTGATGTCACTATCTTCAAAATATTTTATTTTAATTGTTCATTATTTTTCATGTCGTTTATTTATTTCCTTATTTCCTTTCCTCATTGGGCTACTTTTCCCTGTAGGAGCCCTTGAGCTTATAGCATCTTGCTTTTCCAACTAGGGTTATAGCTTAGCTAATAATAATAATAATAATAATAATAATAATAATAATGAGGCATGAATCAGTAGCAAAAGCCCTCCACTAGAGCCTGTGCAAAAAACCTCAGGTACCTTGCAATAATTAGTACGAGCACCAACCTGAGGGAGTGATAGAAACGATCAGGCAAAGATCCTCTGGGACTATGGTATCAGAACAGATAGGGTGATACTCGCAAATAGACTAGACGTGACGTTGATTGACAAGAAGAAAGTATTACTCATTGATGTCGCAGTACCATGGGACTCCAGAGTTGAAGAGAGAGGGAAAAATTGATAAGTACCAAGACCTGAAAATAGAAATACGAAGGATATGGGATATTCCAGTGGAAATTGTACCCATAATCATAGGAACACTAGACACGATCCCAAGATCCCTGAAAAGGAATCTAGAAGTAGCTAAAGGACTCATGCAGAAGAGTGTGATCCTAGAAACGGAGCACAGAATAAGAAACGGGATGGACTCCTAAGGAGGCAAGATGCAACCCGGAATCCTACACTATAAATACCACCCAGTCGAATTGGACAACTGTGTTAAAAAAAAAAAATAATAATAGTAATAATAATAATGATAATAGTCATACAATCCACACACAAACTTAAGTAGGATTCAATCTTTTTATCTATGTAATCTAAATCATCTTTTAAAAGATTATGAGTGCAAAAGATAATACTAAAGCAATAATTTAAAATCCATATCCTCATATTTTATTATTCTAGTAACTAGGTATAAATTAGTCATACATTCCCCAAATAATTTTCATACATCCGTATGATGCAGTATATAATCCGTATCATTATTATTATTACTTACTAAACTACAACCCTAGTTGGAAAAGCAGAATGCTATAAGCCCGGGGGCTCCAACCAGGGAAAATAGGCCAGTGAGGATTGGAAACAAGGAAGAATACAATATCTTAGGAAGAGTAACAACATTAAAATAAATATCGCATATAAAACCCATAAAAACTTTAACAAAACAGAAGGATGAAAAATAGGATAGAATAGTGTGCCAGAGTGTACCCTTAAGCAAGAGAACTGGGTGACATTTCATAATTCATTGTATGCTACCACTTTTATATAGGCCTACTCTATTTAACCAAATTTTAATCAGTATATAATCTGTGATACACGATACAGCGATAATTCAAAATATCTGGTCGAATGAATTACGATGGGTTAAAGTTCTCTTGCGTGAGTGTACACTCAAGCCCACTATTCTATCTGTTTCCTTATTTCCCTTCCTCACTGGGCTATTTTTCACTGTCTTAGCTTAGAGGTTTCTTGCTTAAGGGTACACTCAGGTACACTATTCTATTTGTTTCCTTATTTTCTTTCCTCACTGAGCTACTTTCCACTCTCTTGGAATAGAGTTCTCTTGCTGGAGGGTACACTCAAGAACATTATTCTATCTGTTTCCTTATTTCCTTTCCTCACTGGGCTATTTTCCACTTTCTTAGATTAGAGTTCTCTTGCTTGAGGGTACACTCAGGTACACTATTCTACCGGTTTCCTTATATCCTTTCCTCACTGGGGTATTTTTCCTGTTATAGCATCCTGCTTTTCCAAGTAGGGCTGTAGTTTACCTAATAATAATAATAATAATAATAATAATAATAATAATAGTAGTAGTAGTAGTAGTAGTAGTAGTAGTAGTAGTAGTAGTAGTAGTAGTAGTAATACATTCACTTTCAGGATAATATAAGCATGTATAACCTGGAACTACCTTGCAAAAACAACGACAAACCATGCTGCCATTTCTAGTCCTCTGCAGGACAAAAGCCTCAGACATGTCTTCATTCATGTCTGGAGTTTGGCCAGTTTTTATCACCATGCTGGCCAGTGCGGATTGGTGATGATAGGAGTATACGCATTTGCCCTTTTAGCTCGGAAAAGTTTCCTGGTCGCTGATTGGTTAGAATTATCTTGTCCAACCAATAAGCGATCAGGAAACTTTTCCGAGATAAGAGGGCAAGCCTGCGAGTCGGTGCAAATCTGCCTCACTAAAAGGAATCGGCTATAGTCAGATCGCTGTGAACATTTATAAAGAAAAATATTTCCGAAAAAAAAAAGGAATACATAACCGAACTGGACTATTCTATTAATCAATTTTTTGGAAGAAACGATTCATAAAATTACAGAAAACCAAAAAGTTATTTTCATATAATAACAATTTCTATATTGTTTGAACTGAGAAATTGTTAGATAACACGGAACTGCCATTTACTTTGCAGAGAACGATCATCTTCAATGTATTCATGTTGAACAGACTGACGTAAGTCTCTCTTCAAAGTTTGTACATGACAGATCTATTTTAAAGTTGTTACTGATCTTAAGATATTTTAATTTTTTTTATAAATAACTTCTCATATACAGTTTATTGATTTCATTATTTCCTCTCCTGACTGGGCTATTTTTGCTGTTGGAGTTCTTGAGACTGTAGCATCCTGCTTTTCCAGCTAGGGTTATAGCTCAGATAATAATAATAATAATAATAATAATAATAATAATAATAATAATAATACTAGCGAAACTACGACCCTAGTTGGAAAAGCAGGATGATAAAATTAACACTAGGGTTCCAGCTGGGAAAAAATAGTCCAGTGAGGAAAGGATATAAGGAAATAAATAAACTAAATGGAAAGTAATAAACAACTAAAATAAAATATTCTAAGGACAGTAACAACATTAATAATAATAATAATAAAATAATAACAACAACAACAATAATAATAATAATAATAATAATAATAATAATAATAATTATAGTAACAGTAATAATAATAACAATAATAATAATGATAATAATAACAACAACAATAATAATAACAATAATAATAATAATAATAATAATAATAATAATAATACTATCAAAGAACAGCAAAGCTTACCATTAAAAGATTATGCTACATTCTTCCATATTCTTATTACAGTATCAAATACCATAGAAGGTGGAACACTATTGTTATATAGATACTGGATAAAGAAAAGTTTATTCATGCAAGACTTAAGCAATCAATAAGACAGATGGAGGTAAAATGAGAGAAAATGTGTATCATAAAATATGTTATGCAAGGAAAATATTATGTTTTCTATAGAAAGAAAATATTGAAAATAGGAAAAGCGTCTATTGAACAAAGGTCTGTAGGCATCGTGGGAGAAATATGACTGAATTCTAAGAAAGATGAAAAGGTTGTAGATGAGATGAAGAGCTTGCATACAACGCAAGTTTATCTTATAACCTTTCAAGAAATATATAAATGCATCACGACAATAAAAAAAAAAAAAAAAAGTTGGGTTAAGTATAAAAAAAAAGTTTTCAGAATTACAAAAGTTGGTCTTAGTGAAAATACAATTTATAAGAATTACAGCAGTTACATGGATAGGGAGAGCATTATATTAATGAAAATAGTGAATATTTCGGTAATTTTTTAAAGGAAACGTGTGACGTAAATTTGTTACTTGACCACAATTGCGTGTGATTGATTGATTGATTATGAGTTATCTGACATGCTGGCATCTAAGGTCATTGACGCCGACCACAATTGTGTGTGGAATATCGAGATCGAAGTCATAGTGTGTATTGATGGAAGGAATGTGTATATTGAATCAATGGGCTGACAATAATCCTTCTGCATTGGTATATGAGCCAGTTGATGCTGTGCAAAATATCCACACAGGTGGTTCATCCATGACCTATAAGCTAATATCCAGTTGATGCTGTGGAAGTTATCGACAAAAGTGGTTCATCCTTGACCTATAAGCTAAAAGCCTGTTGACGCTGTGAAAGTTATCCACACAGGTGATTCATCCTTGACCTATAAGCTAAAAACCAGTTGATGCTGTGGAAGTTATCGACAAAAGCGGTTCATCCTTGACCTATAAGCTAAAAGCATGTTGACGCTGTGAAAGTTATCCACACAGGTGGTTCATCCTTGACCTATAGGCTAAAAACCAGTTGAAGCTGTGGAAGTTATCGACAAAAGTGGTTCATCCTTGACCTATAAGCTAAAAGCATGTTGACGCTGTGAAAAGTATCCACACAGGTGGTTCATCCTTGACCTATAAGCTAAAAGCTAGTTGACGCTGTGAAAGTTATCCACACAGGTGGTTCATCCTTGACCTATAAGCTAAAATCCAGTTGATGCTGTGGAAGTTATCGACAAAGGTGGCTCATCCTTGACCTATAAGCTAGAAGCCAGTTAACGCTGTGAAAGTTATCCACACAGGTGGTTCATCCTTGACCTGGAGGGTAAATGCCATTTGATGCTGAGGAAGTTATTCACACTGGTGGTTCATCCTTGACCTATAAGCTAAAAGCCAGTTGATGCAGTAGAGGTTTTCCACACAGGTGGTTCATCCATGACCTATAAGCTAAACAGCAGCTAATGCTGTGGAAGTTTTCCATACAGGTGGTTCATCCTTGACCTATAAGCTCAACGCCAGTTGATGCTGTGGTAGTTATCCACACGGTTGGCTCATCCATGACCTATAAACAAACCTCTAGGCAGGGACTAAATAAATGTCAGCTGTCGAAAAACATAGAGAAGAAATTCAAGATTGTATATTACAAAAAAGTTATTAACTCTATAAGTTCGTGCAGAATCCAAGCTGTAACTTAAACTTAAAAGTTCAGGTTTTCGCCTTTATAATATTGTAAATTCTAACTATATGGATATATGAGGAAAAGAAAACCTTATAATAAAATCATTGGATGTAACCCCTTAAGAAACCAAAAATAATTTTCTATGGTGTTTGAGAACTTACCATACTAAATATCATTCATTAACACGTGTTTAATTATAGATTAAAGATATAAATTAAATATATTTGATGCTTATGAGTTTTTTTATATAAATCTGGGCTGTAATGATAATTGGGCCCAAAGAGAGAGAGAGAGAGAGAGAGAGAGAGAGAGAGAGAGAGAGAGAGAGAGAGAGAGAGATTCTTTTTATATTGATGTATGCTCACGTGTTAGTGTGTGTGCACTTTAATAAATACCACAGCTTAATAATCAATAATAGTGGCTGTAGTGGCCTACTGGAAACGTCCCTGCCTGGCGATCACCGGGCTGGGGTTCGAGTCCCACTCAAGTTTTATAGTTTCTTGTAGTGTCTGCAACCTCACTATCCTTGTGAGCTAAAGATGGGGGATTTGGGGGAGCCTATATGTCTACCTACTGCATCGTCAGCAGACATTGCCTGGCCCTCCCTGGTCCTAGCTTAGGAGGAGAAGGGGCTTGGAAGTTGATCATATGTATATATGGTCACCCTCTAGGGCAATGTCACTGTCCCTTACCTGTCATTCATGAGCGACCTTTAAATCTGAGTTGTTACAAGACTATAATTAGATCATTCTAATTACGAAACTGTTTATTTCACAGTCCATGTAAATAAGAATAACACTAATACAGGGTGGTTCAAAAGTAGGTGGACATGAAGTTGAGTAGGTATTATGTATCGGTTATATTATTACAATGGCATTTTGATTCAAAATAAAATTTAAGGGCTTTTGTATTTCAGTTCACAACAAAATTTAATTGGCAATTCAATAAATGTGTTAGCAAATATAATTGTAAGTACTGTTTATGTAACCTGAAAATAAATGTAATCATTTACTGTCCACCTACTTTTGCACCACCCTGTAGTATATGATAACAGCTGTAATCAGAACAATTGAATGGTATATATTTCTATCAAAGATATGATTTTGATATCTATTCAACTGGGCTCCACAAGGCACTAGAAGAATTGGAACACCCAGGCCTACATGGCTTAGGAATATAAAGCACGAAGTAGGAGATGATGAATGGAAGTATTGAATTAAAATCTCAAGACAGAGACGACTGGCGAAATCTAACCGAGGCCCTTTGCGTCAATAGGCGTAGGAGGAGATGATGATGATCTATTAAACATTTTAATTTTATAAAACGATAAGGTAAAATTCCACCTCTAAATGATGAAAAATATTTAATATTGTAATCTATAACAAACTGGAAAAAAGTCTTAGTTTGACCCAGATTTCGAGCAATGCTTGATTTTGCTCTCTTGACTGACCTGGTCTTCGGTACTGATCAAAAAGAGAGAAATTAATTCAGGCTTTATTCCATTACAGATTATTACAATTAACTATTATTATATGATTCAGCGCTTGAACCTTGTATGTTCCACTGTTATTATGTTTATATTTATAGTTGCTATTTCAACTAGTAAATATTTATTATAATGTCTATTTTGAGATAAAAAATATAGACCTTTTATCAAATTCTATTTCTATAATATCAAAATGTTTCTTTTAGTTATATATGCCATAACAGGGAAAAACAGGTATTGGCTTCTTACTGTATGAATGTACATAAGAATTATTATTATTATTATTATTATTATTATTATTATTATTATTATTATCCAACAACGGCGACTATTATTATTTTTATTATTACTATCGAAAAATGGTGTTTACTATTATCATTATTATTATTATTATTATTATTATTATTATTATTATTATTATTATTATCATTATTATTAGCTTAGCAACAACCGTAGTTGGTAAAGCAGTATTCTATAATCCCAAGAGCTACAACCGGGAAAATAGCCCAGTGAGGAAAGGAAATAAGGCAACATTTAAAACACGACTAAAATCAAAAGTGACGCAAGAATATATCCAAGTTTTTTTTCTCAAGGGACTATAATATTTTAAGACAACGTTCCCAGGTTTACTAATACGGTGTGTTTCTAACTATAAGTCTCTCTTTATAGTTTATATATAAAAGATCTATTTTTATCTGGTTACTGTTCTCAATATATGTTATTAATTGTTCACTTCTTCTATATTTCTCTCTTTAGAGTTTATATATAACACATCTATTCATTGTTGTTACTATTCTTGAAATATTATATATTAATTGTTCATTACTTCTCTTGTAGTTAATTTATTCCCTTATTTCCTTTCCTCATTGGGCTATTTTTCCCGGTTGGAGCCTTTGGGCTTATAGCATCTTACATGTTCAACTATGGTTGAAGCTTAGCTAGTAATAATAATAATAATAATAATAATAATAATAATAATAATAATAATAATAATAATAATCACTGGGCTATTTTTCCCTCTTGGAAACCTAGGGCTTATAGCATCTTACTTTTCTAACTATGGTTGTAGCTTAGCTAGTAATAATAATAATAATAATAATAATAATAATAATAATAAACAAATAAATAAAATATCAATAATTGTAATTTTGGAATCTATACACATTACCAAACCCAAAATAGATTGCAGAAAAAAAAACACTTAAAATAGAATATGTGAAACAACACCTTGAAAATATATGTAATCAACACCAGGGAAAAATAAAAACAATTCTACAAACCTAACTTACATATTTACAAATTAATTCACACAATTTAAAAAGGCAGAAAATATCACAACACGTAAAGATACGCTTAAAATACACAGGCTCTGGTATATAAAATACACGGACACAAAGCGAACGGGAATTGGTCGTGTTCGCACTTTTTTCATACGGAAATAATACTATAATCGATGTTGGAGATAAAATTAGCCAACATTTACTCTTTATTTGACGCAAGGCCTCAAACTTCTATCAAATATTCACGTCGGTGTGAATTATATCGATACTATTGACTGCGTGGCTTGAAATTGAGCTTAACAGTTATATTTGCTTACTTTACTTTAAGTGTTGTTTTCCTCTGGTATCTTTGTTTACTTTATATTACTTTACTTTAAGGGCTGTTATTAAGTCCCATATCACAGGTCTTCCACGACCTTTGGGTAGAGTTCTCTTGCTTGAGGGTACACTCGGGCATACTATTCTCTCTTATTTCTCTTCCGCTTGTTTTGTTAGTTTTTAAAGTTTATATATATTAAGATCTATTCTAATGTTGTTACTGTTCACAAAATAATTTATATTAATTGTTTACAACTTCTCTTGTAGTTTATTTCCTTATTTCCTTTCCTCACTTGGCTATTTTTCCCTGTTGGAGCCCTTGGGCGTAGAGCATCCTGCTTTTCCAATTAGGGTTGTAGCTTAGCTAGCAATAATAATAATAATAATAATAATAATAACCCTTCTCACTACTGGACCTACAAGATCTGTTTACCGTATAAATTCTTCGGTATTTAGAGTATCAGACAGCAAATTATGTTAATTATCAAATTTACATAATCAAGGCAATTACAAAACTCAAAAAGTCTTCACGTTCTTGAAAGCCTTAATATCTTCAGACTTTCGGATGTCTAGTGGGAAATTATTGTATAGTCTTGGGGCCACATATTTGACAAGCCCTAGAGCCTTTCGAACATATTTTGGCTACAATAACTTGAAACTATCTGTAACTATTCTCGTGTCTGGACCACTAGTTGGCTGGATGGTCTCTATCAATTCTCTTGATATATTTTGATAATCCAGTTTTGATACCTTGATGACATATTGCACATATAGTCAACTCTATTCTAGATTTGATATACCAAAAACGTTGAGCAAAAATGTCAAGGAAATTATAGATCATGTCATGTCAAAAATAAAAAATTTCGATAATTAACATTATCAATTTTCCTCCACACAAAATATAATTTATTCCCAATAAAAAAATAGATGTTATTTACCTATAAATTCGTTATAAAAAAAGAGATTTTCATAGTGTCAGGTTTTACTATTTTCAGTCCGATGTATTGATATAACAATTAAACATTTTATGAAAAGGCTTCATTAATTTTTTCCTGTGTTTGAAAAGCAATTAAATCTAATGACACTAAATGCTAATTTTTACGTTTTAAGGAAGAAAAATACCTATTGTTATTATTATTATTATTATTTTTATTTTTATTATTACTATTATTATTACCATTACTTGCTAAGCTACAACCCTAGTTGGAAAAGCAGGATGTTATAAGCCCACGGGCTCCAACAAGGAAAATAGCCCAGTGAGGAAAGGAAATAAGAAAATCGATAAACTACAACTATTTTAAGAACACTAACCACATTCAAATAAATCTTTCACATATAGCCTACTATAAAAACTTGAAAAAAAGAGGAAGAGAAATAAGAAAAATAAGAGGAAGAGAAATAAGATAGAATAGTGTGCCCGAGTGTACTCTCAAGCAAGAGATCTCTAACCTAAGAACAGTGGAAAACCATGGTACAGAGGCCATGGCACTACCCAAGATTAGAGAACAATTTTTGATTTTGGAGTGTCCTTCTCCTAGAAGAGCTGCTTGTCATAGCTAAAGAGTCTCTCCTACTCTTACCAAGAGGAAAACAGCCACTGAACAATTACAGTGCAGTAGTTAACCCTTTGGGGAAAGAAGAATTGCTTGGGAATCTCAGTGTTGTCAGGTGTATGAGGACAGAGGAGAATCTGTAAAGAATATGCCAGACTATTTGGTGTATGTATAGGCAAAAGGAAAATGAACCGTAACCAGAGAAGGATCCAATGTAGTACCCTTACCAAGATGAAAGTAGCCACTGTTTCTGTTAATGTATTTGCGGATTACCATGACCAGCAAAGCTTTACTAGTGAGGGCTATCCATAATAGATTGGTGTGCTGTGAGCGATCAGACGAAAATCTCCCACCATCACCAATCCTCACTGGCCATACCCCAGGCATGGATTGACATGTCTGAGGCCTTTGTCCTGCAGTGGACTAGAAACAGCTACATTTTTTGTTAAATGCATTTTAAACAAAATAAAATAAAATAAAATGAAATTGTGAAAATACTGGAGAAAAATAGTAATGCTTCGAGTATAAATTTCGAAATACTGCGATATAAAAAATACACAACGGAAATATTTACAGAAAGAATGTCAATGAATATGAGAATATACATTCTTTTATTACAGTTCCCCAAATAAAAAACAACAGCCGCAATAATAATAATAAAAATAATAATAATGATAATAATAATAATAATAATAATAATAATAATAATAATAATAATAATAATAATAATAATAATAATAATAATAATATTGAATTGAGAAGTCTATGGAATATGCAAGCAAAAGTGGTGCCAATAATGATAGGAGCAATGGGGAATAATAACAACAACAACAACAACAACAACAATAAAAATAATAATAAAAATAATATTGAATTGAGAAGGCTCTGGAATATGCATATAGAAGTGATGCCAATAAAGATAGGATCACTGGGGAATAACACCAACAACAACAACAACAACAACACCAACAACAATAATAATAAAAATAACAATAACATTGAACTGAGAAGGCTATGGAATATACAAGTAAAAGTGGTGATAATAATGATAGGAGCCCTAGGAACCTTACCTGAGTCATTGAAAAGGCATCTCGAGAAGGTAGGACCCCAAATAAACCACCAGGACTTTTGCAAATCTTTTGCATAGGAGCGTGCCACTTGAAGCAACATACACAGGGTGTCCCAAAATAATGTATACACTCTTTGGATTGTTAAAACTTGTTCAATTTATTGATATTATCGTGGAAAACAGATTCACAGGAGAGAAACAATGCACAGTGAAAAAGTAAGAAAACGTGGGGCAATTTGAGAATGTTCAAAAGGAAGAAAAAAAAAATTTCCATGTTAATATCAATAAATTGAACAAGTTGTAACACTCCAAAGAGTATACATTATTTTGGGACACACTGTATATAGTGAGGTAGCTGGATGTAACCCGGAATACCTACACTATGAACCACTAGTCTCTGTAGACTGATTTAAAGGTTAAAGGTTAAAGGTTTCAGTTCAAGTTTCATCATAGATGCTCACCAGACCGTCAGCCGAGTAAGCCCAACCCCTCCACTGTGTCTAGTTTCAGTTCCAGTTTCCTCAGGATAGATGCTCACCAGAACGTCAGCCGGGCATATAATAATAATAATAATAATAATAATAATAATAATAATAATAATAATAATAAAAATCTAATCCATTTGTACTGTTATTATTATTATTATTATTATTATTATTATTATTATTATTATTATTATTATTATTATTATCATAAAAAATCTGAAAATTAAAACCCCCCAAATTATTTAATTATAAAACATAATCTGCCTCCTCTAATGACACAAATCTACACAAAATCCACCATTCTCAAAACTTCGATGCCAATCACAAAATAATGATTATCTCTTTCCATAAAGTAATGAATTCTCCTGGACCCATTGACATAAACAAAGAGTGACTTAAATGAATAAAAAATACACTATTTTTCAAAGCATCGATATGCATTAAAGCATCATTGAACTTTATATTCTCTTCTCTGCGTTTTTAATGTTTTATTTCATTCTTTGAGAATGAGGACGAGAATTAGGAGAAACAGAGGAAAGCTACTAACATAATTGTAGGACACTAGATGTTATTATTATTATTATTATTATTAGTAGTAGTAGTAGTAGTAGTAGTAGTAGTAGTAGTAGTAGTAGTAGTAGTAGTATCATTATTATCATTATTATTATTATTATTATTATTATCATTAGTCTTATTATTATTTTTTTATCATTGTTATTATTACATGGTAAGCTACAACCGTAGTTGGTAAAACAGGATTCTATAAGCTCAAGAGCTACAACAGGGAAAATATTATTATTATTATTATTATTATTATTATTATTATTATTATTATTATTATTATTATTATTATTATCACCTAGGCTACAACACTAGTTTCAAAAGATGCTATAAGCCCAAGGGCTCCAGCAGGGAAAAATAGCCAAATGAGGAAAGGAAATAAATCACAAGAGAATCAATGAATAATGAATATAACATATCGTAAAATTGGTAGTAATGTTAGAATAGATCTGTCAAATATAAACATGAAGATAGATTTATTAATTGCTAAGCCACAACACTAGTTGGGAAAGCAGGATGCTATCAGAACAAGGGCTCCAACAGGAAAAAATAGCCCAGTGAGGAAAGGAAATAAAGAAATAAATTTTATTTTATACAAATTATGAAATGAGATTTATTACTAGCTAAGCTACAACCCTAGTTTCAAAATAAGGATGCTACAAGCACAAGGGCTCCAACAGGGGAAAATAACCCAGTGAGGAAAGGAAATAAGGAAATAAATAAACTACACGGGAAGTAACTTACAACTAATATAAAATATCTTAAAACTCAGTAACAACGTTAAAATATCATTTTTTATCTATAAATTATGAAGAGAGACTTATGTCAGCCTGTTCAACATTAAAAACATTCTCTTATGAACGAGTAACTTCATATCCTTGTACACTATTCTATCCCATTTCTTTTCCTCTTGTTTTGTTAAAATTTTTATAGTTTATAAAGGAAATGTTTACTTGAGTGTTGTGGCTTTTCTTAAAATATTCATTTTTCCTTATTTCCTTTTTCACTGAGCTATTTTCTCTGTTGGAGCCTCTGGGCTTATAGCATTCTGGTTTTCCAACTAGGATTATAGCTTAGCAAGTAATAATAATAATAATAATAATAATAATAATAATAATAATAATAATAATAATAATAATAATAATACTGCTTTTTCCAACGGGGGTTATAGCTTAGCAAGTAATCATAATAATAATAATAATAATAATAATAATAATAATACACAGCGCGTATAAGGAGATAAATTATGCTGCAATCATATGACATGAGAGAGAATGTTGGGACGGGAAAGATAATTCAGACCAAAATACCAGAAAAATTAGACGGCTTCTATACTTCATATACAGACGTACACTGGGAGTTAAATGGCAGGGCAGGATTAGAAATGAAACTATAAGTGAGATTACTCGAGTGCCATGTATTGATGAGATCATAATGAGTGGTAGATGGAGATGATTTGGGCATGCTCTTCGCACTCCCCAAGAGAGATTAGTTCACCAAACTTTCAATTGGGCTCCACAAGGCATTAGAAGAGTTGGAAGACCCAGGCCTACGTGGCTGAAGACTATAAAGCGCAAAGTAGGAGATGATGAATGGAGATGTATTGATCTATAAGCTCAAGATAGAGACAACTGGCGAAATCTAACCGAGGCGCTTTGCGTGAATAGGCGTAGGATGAGATGATGATGATGATACTTCATATGATTGAGGTCCAATGAGTCTTATCAACATTAAAGCCAAGTAAGAGGTTGCTGGAATCACCAATTATCTCATGTGGATTCCAGATGGTTGGTTAATTCCAGGGAAGGAAAAGAACTATTTCAAGAAATTCATTGTAGTTGAAATCAGCAAATTTCAATATGTGAATGAAAATTTATGTATTAATGTTTGATTGACACTACGTGTCTGGAAATATACTGTATAGCCTTTTCAAAACCTCTCTCTCTCTCTCTCTCTCTCTCTCTCTCTCTCTCTCTCTCTCTCTAAAAGCAAATAAGTATTTCTCCATGTTTTAAATAATAATCGCAAACATACAATAATGATATATATATATATATATATATATATATATATATATATATATATATATATATATATATATATATATATATATGTATATATATATATATATATACATATATACATATATATATCCATAGACATTTAAAACAATCAAATCATAAAAACAAAATAT
This sequence comes from Palaemon carinicauda, assembly GCF_036898095.1. Taxonomy (NCBI): domain Eukaryota; kingdom Metazoa; phylum Arthropoda; class Malacostraca; order Decapoda; family Palaemonidae; genus Palaemon; species Palaemon carinicauda. The sequence goes on along the minus strand of NC_090725.1, from coordinate 110,573,133 downwards.
TCTTATATTTGCTCAACTTCTCTCTCTCTCTCTCTCTCTCTCTCTCTCTCTCTCTCTCTCTCTCTCTCTCTCTCTCTCTCAATACGAATAAAACCATCACATTACCTCACATACTCTTACCAATATCCGGAATAAGCCAATACTGTCACCGTAATTCAAAATAAATAAATAATGCGAAAACGAACAGAAAGGTAAATATGATCTATTGATTTCCGGTTATCTCAATAAAAACCAATAGAAGAAACAATAGAAGAAACAATAGAAACAATAGAAGAAACGAATAGACTCTTACCTACATGTAGAAGCAAACTGTCTTCAGTGTTAAAATCTCTGGTTTAACTTCAAATTCTGCCGCTAGGTGTCTTGAACAACCCGCATTCAGTCTTTTTGCTCCAGCACATGATGCCCACGTTTAAAAAATATCCTTTTTAATTAATCTAATGAGTCAAATCACTTAATGTCATTAGTAATTAAAAGATGTAATTATGTTTTATTTTTCCACTTATAAGTTAACACTTAAAAGTAACGCATTAAGCAGAAATATGTAGTAGTATTTCTGCATGTGCGTGGCACAAGTGTGTCACTGGCACCGCCTATCCAGCTCGAAGCGAGTTAGCTTCGTTGCAGTTCCCTGGCACCAACACTACAACGGGGAGTAGCTCAGTGTTTACTGAGGCGGTAACAGTGATTGCCTGTTGGCCTCACCACACACACACACACGTACACACGTACGAGGAATCACCACACCACACCACACCTGCGCAAACTTTTCCCACCACCGCCCACAATTGACCATTAGCGTCAGCTTCGTCGTCAAGCGAGTTCTTGGGCCGGATAATTTACGACCTATTTTAGATGAATGTCGCTTCTGTGGTCGCATGAGACACGACCTCTCTCTCTTTCTCTCTTTCAATAATCCCGCGTCAAGTTATGGACCAAAAATAACTCGCTAAGCATTACATTACCATGACGATCTTCCCCCTCATCCATATTTTTTTCCCTGGCAATATATCATAATACAGTTTTCTGCAGCGCCCGGCCATAATGTTCCCCGTGTGTGTGTGTGTGGGTGATCCGTCAAAACATATCTATCATTATCAATATCGTAGAAGACGGAGTGTCATCGTTCCTCAGGGTTTAGCGGACACAAACACCGCTATTTTCACTCTGACGCCGTTTGGAATATGGACGGATTTCACGGTTACGTTCAGTTGATCATCCGCCTTCGTTGATCGCATCGAGTCACGGAAAGTTGTGTCTAATCATGTAAAGCTCGGCATACCGTGGCCCAAGAACTATATTTCTTTGTATTGTGCAGTTTCACGAACAATTCTCTTACTTTATTTTTGCATTGTGTTGTTTCACGAACAATTCTCTTTCTATAGGCTACTATCGAGCAGTTTCACGAACAATTCTCTTACTTAACTTTTGGATCGTACAGTTTCACAAACAATTCTCTTTCTTTACTATCATGCAGTTTCATGAACAATTCTCTTTACTTTTGTATCGTGCGGTTTCACGAACAATTCTCTTTACTTTTGTATCTTGCGGTTTCACGAACAATTCTCTTTACTTTTGTATCTTGAAGTTTCACGAACAATTCTCTTTCTTTACTATCATGCAGTATCATGAACAATTCTCTTTACTTTTGTATTGTGCGGTTTCACGAACAATTCTCTTTATTTTTGTATCTTGCGGTTTCACGAACAATTCTCTTTACTTTTGTATCTTGAAGTTTTACGAACAATTCTCTTTACTTTTGTATCGAATGGTTTCACGAACAATTCTCTTTTTTTACTATCATGCAGTTTCATGAACAATTCTCTTTACTTTTGTATCGTGCGGTTTCATGAACAATTCTCTTTATTTTTGTATCTTGCGGTTTCACGAACAATTCTCTTTATTTTTGTATCTTGCGGTTTCACGAACAATTCTCTTTATTTTTGTATCTTGCGGTTTCACGAACAATTCTCTTTACTTTTGTATCTTGAAGTTTTACGAACAATTCTCTTTACTTTTGTATCGAATGGTTTCACGAACAATTCTCTTTCTTTACTATCATGCAGTTTCATGAACAATTCTCTTTACTTTTGTATCGTGCGGTTTCACGAACAATTCTCTTTACTTTTGTATCGAATGGTTTCACGAACAATTCTCTTTACTTTTGTATCGAATGGTTTCACGAACAATTCTCTTTCTTTACTATCATGCAGTTTCACGAACAATTCTCTTTACTTTTGTATCTTGAAGTTTCACGAACAATTCTCTTTACTTTTGTATCGAATGGTTTCACGAACAATTCTCTTTCTTTACTTTGGATCGTACAGTTTCACGAATAATTCTTTTTCATTACTTTGAATTGTACAGTTTCACAAACAATTCTCTTACTTTAATTTGGATCGTACAGTTTCGCGAACAATTCTCTTACTTTACTTTGGATTGAACAGTTTCACAAAAAATTCTCTTTACTTTTGAAATGTGCGGTTTCATGAAAAATTCTCTATCCATGCTATTGTGCAGTTTCACGAACAATTCACTTTACTTTTGTATCGTGCTGTTTCATGGACAATTCTCTTTCTATACTATCGTGCAGTTTCACGAACAATTTTCTTACTTTAATTTGGATTGTATAGTTTCACGAATAATTCTCTAATTTACTTATGCATCATGCGCCATCACAAACAATTTCTTTACTTTACTTTTGTATCGTGCGGTTTCAGAAACAATTCTCTTACTTTACTTATGTCTCGAGCTGTTTCATGAACAATTCTCTTTACTTATGTATTGTGCTGTTTCATGAACAATTCTCTTTCTTTACTTTTCTACCATGCAGTTTCACGAACAATTCTCTTTCTTTACCTTTGTAACTTGTGGTTTCACGAACAATTCTCTTACTTTAATTTTGTATCGTGCGGTTCCACAAGCAATTCTCTTACTTTACTTTGTATCGTGCGGTTTCATGAACAATTCACTTCTTTACTTTGTATCGTGCGGTTTCACAAACAATTTTCTTACTTTACTCTTGTATCGTGCGGTTTCACGAACAATTCTCTTTACTTTTGTACCATGCAGTTTCATGAAAAACTTTCTTTCTTTACTATCGTGCAGTTTCATGAACAATTCTCTTACGTTACTTTTGTATCGTGTGGTTTCATGAACAATTCTTTTTCTATACTATGGTGCATTTTCACGAATAATTCTCTTTACTTTTGTATCTTGAAGTTTCACAAACAATTCTCTTTACTTTTGTATCGAATGGTTTCACGAACAATTCTCTTTCTTTACTTTGGATCGTACAGTTTCACAAACAATTCTCTTTCTTTACTTTGGATTGTACAGTTTCGCGAACAATTCTCTTACTTTACTTTGGATCGTACAGTTTCACGAATAATTCTCTTACTTTACTTTGGATCGTACAGTTTCGTGAACAATTCTCTTACTTTACTTTGGATCGAACAGTTTTACGAACAATTCTCTTTATTTTCGTATCGTGCAGTTTCATGAACAATTCTCTTTCCATGATATTGTGCTGTTTCAAGAACAATTCTCTTACTTTAATTTGGATTGTATAGTTTCACAAACAATTCTCTTACTTTACTTATGTATCATGCGCCTTCACGAACAATTTCTTTCTTTAATTTTGTATTGTGCGGTTTCACAAAAATTCTGTTTCGTTACTTTTGTATCGTGCATTTTCACAAACAATACTTTACATATGTCTCGAGCTGTTTCATGAACAATTCTGTTTACTTATGTATTGTGCTGTTTCATGAACAATTCTTTTCCTTTACTTTTCTACCATGCAGTTTCATGAACAATTCTCTTTCTTTACCTCTGTAACTTGTGGTTTCACGAACAATTCTCTTACTTTAATTTTGTATCATGCAGTTCCACGAGCAATTCTCTTACTTTACTTTTGTATCGTGCGGCTTCATGAACAATTCTCTTCTTTACTTTGTATCGTGCGGTTTTACAAACAATTTTCTTACTTCACTCTTGTATCTACAGTTTCACGAACAATTCTCTTTACTTTTGTACCATGCAGTTTCATGAAAAACTTTCTTTCTTTACTATCATGCAGTTTCATGAACAATTCTCTTACTTTACTTTTGTATCGTGTGGTTTCATGAACAATTCTCTCTATACTATGGTGCATTTTCACGAATAATTCTCTTTACTTTTTACCATGTAGTTCCATGAAAAATTTTCTTTCTTTACTATCATGCAGTTTCATGAACAGTTCTCTTACTTTACTTTTGTATCGTGTGGTTTCATGAACAATTCTCTTTCTATACTATGGTGCATTTTCACGAATAATTCTCTATACTTTCGTACCACGCAGTTCCATGAAAATGTTTCTTTCTTAACTATCGTGCAGTTTCAAGAACAAATCTTTTTTTACTTTTGTATCGTGTGGTTTCACGAACAATTCTCTTTCTTTATTTTGGATCTACAGTTACACAAACAATTCTCTTTACTTTTGTATTGTGCAGTTTCATGAACAATTCTTTTACTTTCCTTTTGTATCATGTGGTTTCAGGAACAATTCTCTTTACTTTTGTATCATGCAGTTTCACGAACAATTCTCTTACTTTACTTATGTATCGTGCGGTTTCATGAACAATTCTCTTTCTTTACTTTTGTATCATGCGGTTTCATGAACAATTCTCTTACTTTACTTGTGTATCGTGCGGTATCACGAAAAATCTCTTTCTTCACTTTAGTATAGTGTGGTCTCACGAAAAATTCTCTTTCTTCACTTTTGTATCGTGTGATTTCATGAACAATTCTCTTACTTTACTTTTGTATCATGCGGTTTCACGAACAATTTACTTACTTTACTTTTGTATCGAGCGGGTTCATGAACAATTCTCTTTCTTTATTTTTGTATCATGCGGTTTCATGAACAATTCTCTTTCTTTACTATCGTACAGTTTAACAAACAATTTTCTTACTTTACTTATATATCCTGCAGTCTCACTTACGAAACTCTTACTTTACTTCTGTATCGTGCGGTCTCACAAACAATTCTCTTACTTTAATTTTGTATCGTACAGCTTCACGAACAATTCTCTTTATTTTTGTATCATGCGGTTTTACAAACAATTCTCTTTTTTCACTTTTGTGTCATGTGGTTTCACAAACAATTCTCTTTGATTACTTTTGTATCGTGGAGTTTCATGAACAATTCTCTTACTCTACTTTTGTATCGTGCGGTTTCACGAACAATTCTATTTCTTTACTTTTGTATCAAGCGGTTTCACGAACAATTCTCTTTACTTTAATATTGTATCGTGCGGTTTCACAAACAATTCTCTCACTTTCCTTTTGTATCGTGTGGTTTCACAAACAATTCTCTTTACTTTTGTATCATGCGGTTTCACGAACAATTCTCTTTCTTTACTAACGTACAGTTTCACGATTAATCTTCTTTACTTTTGTATCATGCAGTTCCACGATCAATTCTCTTACTTAATTTTGTATTGTACGGTTTCATGAACAATTCTCTTACTTTACTTTTGTATTGTGCAGTTTCTCGAACAACTCTCTTACTTTACTTTTGTATCGTGCAGTTTCACGAACAATTCTTTTACTTTACTTTTGTATCGTGTGGTCTCATGAACAATTCTCTTTCTTTCCTATTGTACAGTTTCAAGAACAATTCTTTTTACTTTTATATCATGCATTTTCACGAACAAGTCTCTTACTTTACTTTTGTATCATGCAGTTTCATGAACAATTCTCTTTCTTTACTATTGTAAAGTTTCACGAATAATTCTCTTTACTTTTGTATTGTGTGGTTTCATAATTAATTCTCTTACTTTACTTTTGCATTCTGCGGTGTCACGAACAATTCTCTTTCATTACTGACGTGCAGTTTCATGAACAATTCTCTTTACTTATGTATTATGTGGTTATATGAACAATTCTCTTCGTTTGCTTTTGTATCGTGCAGTTTCACAAACAATTTTCTTTCCTCATTATCGTGCAATTTCACGAACAATCCTCTTTACTTTTGTATAATGCGGTTTCACGAACAATTCTCTTACTTTAGTTTTGTATCGTGCGGCTTTACGCACAATTATCTTTATTTACTATCGTGTAGTTTCACGAACATTTCTCTTTAATTTTATATCATGCGGTTTCACTTACAATTATCTTACTTTACTTTTGTATCGTGCAGTTTCATACACAATTCTCTTTCTTTACTTTTGTATCCGACGGTTTCACGAACAATTATCTTACTTTACTTTTTTATCGTGCGGTTTTACAAACAATTCTCTTTCTTTACTATCGTGCAGTTTCACAACCAATTCTCTTTAATTTTGTATCATGCAGTTTCACGATTAATTCTCTTACTTTACTTTTGTATCATGCAGTTTCATACACAATTCTCTTTCTTTACTTTTGTATCCGACGGTTTCACGAACAATTATCTTACTTTACTTTTTTATCGTGAGGTTTTACAAACAATTCTCTTTCTTTACTATCGTGCAGTTTCACAACCAATTCTCTTTAATTTTGTATCATGCGGTTTCACGATTAATTCTCTTACTTTACTTTTGTAACACGCGGTTTCATTAATAATTTTCTTTCTTTACTATTGTACAGTTTCACGAACAATTCTCCTTACTTTTGTATTATGCTGTTTCACGGACAGTTCTCTTATTTCACTTTTGTATCGTGCAGTTTCACGAACAATTCTCTTTCTTTACTATTGTCAAGTTTCACGAACAATTCTCCTTACTTTTGTATCATGCAGTTTCACGAACAATTCTCTTACTTTACTCTTTTATTGTGCAGTTTCATGAAAAATTTTCTTTCTTTACTATAGTAGAGTTACACGAACAATTCTCTTTACTTTTGTATCATGCAGTTCCACAAACAATTCTTTTACTTTACTTTTTTTATCGTGCGGTTTCACGAACAATTCTCTTTACTTTTGTATCATGTGATTTCACGCACAATTCTCTTTACTTTTGTTTCATGTGGTTTCACGATCAATTCTCTTACTTTACTTTTGTATCGTGAAGTTTCCTGAACAATTCTCTTTCTTTACTATCGTACAGTTTCACGAACAATTCTCTTTACTTTTCTTTCATGCGGTTCCACGAACAATTCTCTTATTTTGCTTTTGTATCCTGCGGTTTCACGAAGAATTCTCTCTCTTTACTGTATACAGTTTCAAGGCCAATTATCTTTACTTTTGTATTATACAGTTTCATGAACAGTTCTCTTGATTTATTTTCATATCCTGCAGTTTCACAAAACATTATCTTACTTTACTTTTCTAACGTTCAGGTTAACACGAATATTATCTTTGTTTACATTTGTATCGTACAGTTTCACGAACAATTCTCTTACTTTACTTGCTTTAACTCACTTATAAGACCACACCAACTAAACAGGGAAGAAACACTAAAAGGAAAATATTCATATGGCAGTGCGAATAGGTCACCCGACTTCAGAAGGCCAAGACCTAATAACATGAGAACATTGGAAGCTAAATGTCGAACTTGACAAAAGTCTTGGGAAATGTCTAGCAGTTGGTAAGGGGGAGGGGGGGGGGGTTACTCGAGTGTTGCTTGTCTTAAAGTTTTAATTTCATTGTGTCAGTTTTTTTTTTTTTTTTTTTTTTTTATTAGTGGTTCAGTCAAGTATTGTAATTGTCAAAGGGATTATAGCATCCTGCTTTTCCTACTAGGTTTGTAGCTTTAGCAAGTAGTAATAGTAGTAAAAATAATAATAATAAATAACAATAGTAGATGGTAATAGAAATAGCAGAAAACCGCAGAAATACACACACACACACATTATATATATATATATATATATATATATATATATATATATATATATATATATATATATATATATATATATATATATATATATATATGTATACATATATATAAATATAAATATATATACATATATATAGTATATATAGTATATATACATATATGTATATATATATATATATATATATATATATATATATATATATATATATATATATATATATATATATATATATACACTGCATATACAGTATGTATATTATATATATATACACTGTATATATGTATATTATATATATATATATATATATATATATATATATATATATATATATTATGTATATCAATGACGTAGCCAACGGGGGGCAATTGCCAACCCTGGGGAAAAATTGCCCCCCTGAGAGGGGTCTTCTTTCCCCCTCTCTCAGAAATTAAAGTTTTCATGTCGTTTGTTTTAACACTTCTACTGAAATGATAATACATCAATATTATGCGATCAAAGTCATATACAGTAGATCTCTCAACACTGATATCTACATGTGTTATTTAATACACACTAGACGGAGTCAGAAATAGTACAATAATTTACAATTTTTGTTACTAATTAGATAAAAACTGTAAAGTTGGATATGGTCATATTGAAAAAAATACTCGTAAAACAGTGCTGCTGAAAATTGTACAATTGAAACTTAAAATGACTATTCTGGATGCTCAGAATGCATCTCAGTCTCAGAACTGCTGGCTTAAAGACCCCCTGCCGCAGGGCTTCGGCCCTTTGGGCCTCGCATAGGGCTGCCCCCTTCATATATGACCTTGCCCCACTCTTGCCCCTGGCTACGCCACTGCTGTATATATATATATATATATATATATATATATATATATATATATATATATATATATAATATATATATATATATATATATATATATATATATATATATATATATATATGCATATGCATATATATACATATATATATATATATACATATACCAAGGCACTTCCCCAACTTTGGGGGATAGCCGACATCAAACAAATGAAACAGAAAAGGGGACCTCTACTCTTCACGTTCCTCCCAGCCTGACAAGGGACTCAACCGAGTTCGGCTGGTACTGCTAGGGGTGCCACAGCCCAACCTCTCCCGTTATCAACCACAGATGAAGCTTCATAACGCTGAATTCCCTACTGCTGCTACCTCCACGGTCTTCCAAGGAACTAGAGGAAGCAGCAGAGTCTACCGGAACTGCGTCACAATCGCTCGCCATTCATTCCTATTTCTAGCACGCTCTCTTCCCTCTCTCACATCTATCCTCCTATCACCCAGAGCTTCCTTCACTCCATCCATCCACCCAAATCTTGGCCTTTCTCTTGTACTTCTCCCATCAACTCTTGTATTCATCACCTTCTTTAGCAGACAGCCATTTTCCATTCTCTCAACATGGCCAAACCACTTCAACACATACATATCCACTCTAGCTGCTAACTCATTTCTTACACCCTTTCTCACCCTCACTACTTCGTTCCTAACTGTATCTACTCGAGATACACCAGCCATACTCCTTAGACATTTCATCTCAAACACATTAAATTTCTGTCTCTCCGTCACTTACATTCCCCACAACTCTGATCCATACATTAGAGTTGGTACAATCACTTTCTCATACAGAACTCTCTTTACATTCATGCCCAACCCTCTATTTTTTACTACTCCCTTAACTGCCCCCAACACTTTGCATCCTTCATTCACTCTCTGAAGTACATCTGCTTCCACTCCACCATTTGCTGCAACAACAGACCCCAAGTACTTAAACTGATCCACCTCCTCAAGTAACTCTCCATTCAACATGACATTCAACCTCGCACCACCCTCCCTTCCCGTACATCTCATAACCGTACTCTTACCCATATTAACTCTCAACTTCCTTCTCTCACACACCCTTCCAAATTCTGTCACTAATTGGCCAAGCTTCTCTTCCGCGTCTGCAACCAGTACAGTATCATCCGCAAACAACAACTGATTTACCTCCCATTCATGGTCATTCTCGTCTACCAGTTTCAATCCTCGTCCAAGCACTCGAGCATTCACCTCTCTAACCACTACATCAATATACAAGTTAAACAACCACGGCGACATCACACATCCCTGTCTCAGCCCCACTCTCACCGGAAACCAATCGCTCACTTCATTTCCTATCCTAACACATGATTTACTACCTATGTAGAAACTTTTCACTGCTTGCAACAACCTTCCACCAACTCCATATAACCTCATCACATTCCACATTGCTTCCCTATCAACTCTATCATACGCTTTCTCCAGATCCATAAACGCAACATACACCTCCTTACCTTTTGCTAAATATTTCTCGCATATCTGACTAACTGTAAAAATCTGATTCATACAAACCCTACCTCTTCTAAAACCACCTTGTACTTCTAAGATTGCATTCTCTGTTTTATCCTTAATCCTATTAATCAGTACTCTACCATACCCTTTTCCCACCACGCTCAACAAACTAATACCCCTTGAATTACAACACTCATGCACATTTCCCTTACCCTTATATAGTGGTACAATACACGCACAAATCCAATCTACTGGTACCATTGACAACACAAAACACATATTAAATAATCTAACCAACCATTCAAGTACAGTCACACGCCCTTCCTTCAATATCTCAGCTCTCACACCATCCATACCATATGCTTCTCCTACTCTCGTTTCATCTAGTGCTCTCCTCACTTCCTCTCTTGTAATCTCTCTCTCATTCTCATCTCCCATCACCGGCACCTCAACATGTGCAACAACAATCATATCTGCCTCCCTTCAGTAAACTTTCAAATATTCTGCCCACCTTTTCCTTGCCTCCTCTCCTTTTAACAACCTTCCATTTCCATCTTTCACTGTCTCTTCAATTCTTGAACCAGCCTTCCTTACTCTCTTCACTTCTTTCCAAAACTTCTTCTTATTCTCTTCATATGAATGACCCAATTCCTGACCCCACCTCAGGTCAGCTGCCCTCTTTGCCTCACTTACCTTGCGCTTTACTTCCACATTTTTCTCTCTATATCTTTCATACTTCTCTACACTATTACTCTGCAGCCATTCTTCAAAAGCCCTCTTTTTCTCTTCCACTTTTACCTTCACTCCTTCATTCCATCATTCACTTCCCTTCCTCATGCTGCCTCCTACAAACTTCTTGCCACACACATTACTTGCAATACCAACAAAATTTTCTTTTACTAACTTCCACTCCTCTAAATTACCCGTTTCTCTTACTTTCACTTCGTCATATGCCATTTTCAACCTTTCTTGATATTTACTTTTTACCCCCGTTATATTAGCTCTTCAACCCTCACCAGTTCCCTTTTACATCCACCTACTCTATTCCCCCACTCTTTTACTACAACTAATTTTCCTTCCACCAAAAAATGATCAGACATACCGTTAGCCATACCCCTAAACACGTGTATGTCTTTCAATCTTCCAAACATTCTTTTAGTTATCAACACATAATCCATTAACGCCCTTTTTGCCACTCTTACCCATGTATACTTGTTTTTATCTTTCTTTTTGAAAAAGCTAGAACTTATCACATCTACCAGTCTCTCACCACTCTCATTTTCACCTGGTACGCCAAACTTCCCAATGACACCTTCTACCTCTCCAGCGCCCACTCTAGCATTTAAGTCACCAATGACAACTACATAATTCCTTCTACCCAGTCCCTCTACATACCTAGTTAATTCCTTCCAGAACTCATTCCGCTCTTCTTCACTTTTCTCACAACCTGGCACATACGCACTGACAAAAGCCCAACATTCCCTACCCAACCTAACCCTTACCCCCATTAACCTAGATGATATCTCCTTCCATTCCACTACTTTACCCTTACCCACATTAACCTAGATGATATCTCCTTCCATTCCACTACTTTACCTGTCATCCATTCACTCAGCAACAAAGCCACACCTCTTGCTCTTCCCCTTTCAATCCCAGACACTCTACCAGACATTTCACCAAACATCACTTCACCTTTCCCTTTTATCTTTGTCTCACACAAAGCCAATATATCCATCCTTCTATTCCTAAACATACTTCCAATCTCACATCTGTTACTCTTTATCGTACTACATCCACACACATTCAAACACCCCAAAACTAGAGTGCGGGGAGCAGTCACTCTCCCCCCAGCTCCACTTCTTTGATGTCTCAAAGGATTATAATACAAGAGAGTGTGTGCACTTTAAACAACAATGAAGCAACATAACAATAAAACCAGCAACAACTTAAAACAATAAAACAATGACACCGCGACTCATAGAAATCAGAATGCCCGGACAGCAAACCCATTATTATGATATAACCTTCTCGATTCTTCATCAATAAACCTCATTAAAATCATTAAAATAAGACTTTTAACCAAACTCCCACGAGGGCTAACATCAACCCATTGTCCAAACGAGAGAGAGAGAGAGAGAGAGAGAGAGAGAGAGAGAGAGAGAGAGAGAGAGAGAGAGAGAGAGAGTTCATGACCCCTTCGACTTAATCCTCGCTATTATTCTTTAACGTGTTCGCTCTTGTTCGCTCTTATCATCTTAACGAGCATTTCTGAAAGCAGGAAAAGAAATGACGGAAGAAACAATAACGACAGATTAAGTATCAATAGAGAATTTAATTGTTAAAAAAACTCTATTCTCCCCTAAGGAGTGTAGGATAATTCTTTTCGAGTCTTATCTCCTTCATGTTTCGCCCACATATTCAAAGCACCGAGTTATTCTTCTTGTGATGTTTTGATAAATCGTACATTAGATATTCTTAAATTAGATTGGTTTAAATGGTTAAAAAATTGAAAATTGTTTATCAAAAATGTAAAAATTTAGCGACAAGTTATTAATCCTGTAATGTTTGATAAATCGTACATTAAATGTTCTTAAATTAGAATGCTTTAAATGGTTTAAAAAAAAGTTATAATTGTTTATCAAAAAAGTAAAAATTTAGCCCAGAGGTTTTTGTTCTTGTGACGTTTGATAAATCGTACATTAGATATTCTTAAAATAGATTGCTTTAAATGGATTAAAAAAAATGGACTTCATGATAGTGAATAAATAGTTTATCAAAAAAGAAATTTTTTAAAAATTACATAAAAACAAATATACAAATAATTGCATGACTCTTTACCTTCTTAAAACAAAATGAAGTTTAAACCTCATTCTTCTTTTACACATATTCCTTATCAGGTAAATACAAAAATACATGTATAAATTACAGCCAAAGAATACAATATTGTTTACATAAAAGGCTAAAATATAGACCCAGGCACACTATTCTATCTAATTTCTCTTCCCTTTGTTTTGTTAAAGTTTTTATAGTTTATGTAGGAGATATTTATTTTAATGTTACTGTTCTTTAAATATCTTATTTTTTCTTTTTTCTTTTCCTCACTTGGCTAATTTCTCTGTTGATCCCCTGTAGCTTAGCAAGTAATAATATTAATAATAATAATAATAATAATAACAATAATAATATAATAAAGATAATAATAATAATAATAATAATATAATAAAGATAATAATAATAATAAATAATAATAAAAAATAATAATCAATAATAATAATTACAATAAAAATAATAAATAATAATAATAATAATAATAAGAACATCTATTGCACAAACAAAAACAGTCTCCTACCAAAAAAAAAAACGCCTATAAAAAGTCAAATAACTCCCTATAATGCAATGCAATATCAGTGCAAATACATCTTATGTTTAACTCGTGAGTAACAATCCTCGCTTTGGTTTGGGATTATTATTATTATTATTATTATTATTATTATTATTATTATTATTATTATTATTATTATTATCATTATTATTATTATTTTTATTATTATCATAATTATCATAATTATCATTATTATTATTATCATTATTATTACTAGCCAAGCTACAACCCTATTTCAAAAACAATGTTTCTACAATGACTGAAAATAAATTTCTTTGTAATTGCTACAAAATGCATTCCTTGTTGACAACCCATGTTTTTAAAGACCCCCCCCCACACACACACGCACAGAGAGAGAGAGAGAGAGAGAGAGAGAGAGAGAGAGAGATATTGATTGATTGATTGATTAAGAGTTATCTGGCATCCTGACATCTAAGATCATTGACGCCCATATCATTTGTAATAAATAAAGACTAAAAGAATATTCAATTCAAAACCATAGAAGCAAAGATGTCTTTATAAAAGTTAAATAGCTTGAGAGAGAGAGAGAGAGAGAGAGAGAGAGAGAGAGAGAGAGAGAGAGAGAGAGAGAGAGAGAGAGAGAGAAGTTGCATGCAAATTATATGCTATTACTATAAGTATAATTTAAAAGTGGCTTTATAATCAGCATAAATTTGCTTGCAATTATGTAGAAAGGTAATTGTTTCTGAGACAGTGTTTATAAATTATCATCATCATCATCAGCCGTTGCTAGTCCATTGGCGGACAAAGGGCTCAGACATATAGTGCAATAGCCTCTATACCAATGTCTTTCACTGCCTTGAGGTTAGAGTTCTCTTGCTTGAGGGTACACTCGGGCACAGTATTCTACCCGATATTTTTCCTCTTGTTCTCTTAAAGTTTTTATAGTTTATATAGGGATTATTTATTTTAATGTTGTTACTGCTCTTCAAATATTTTATTTTTCCTTGTTTCCTTTTCTCATTGGGCTATTTTCCCTGTTGGGACCCCTGCGCTTATAGCATCCTGCTTTTCCAACTAATGTTGTAGCTAGTAATAATAATAATAATAATAATAATAATAATAATACTAATACTAATAATAATAATAATGTCCTTCCTACTGCGTCTGTTTATGGTCTTTCTATAATAATCTAGACCCACAAATTTTCTTAGCCCGTCAATCCATCGTTCTCTCTTCCTTCCCCCGCTTGTTTTGTAATCTTTAGGGATCTATTTTTTTTTTATTCTTCTTATAAACTATGGCGTTTCTAAGGTTTAAGTCGAGAGAAAGGGTCTTCCATAAACTGTCTTGTAAATATCAACAAACAACATCAACCAAAACCATTTTATCAATGAATTAGAAAGAGGGATGACTTTGCCAACAAGGCAAAAACAATAATAAAGAATAAGTATCTGGATATATATATACATATATATACATATATACATATACATATATATATATATATATATATATATATATATATATATATATATATATATATATATATCCAGATACTTATATATATATATATATATATATATATATATATATATATATATATATATATATATATATATTGTATATCCTATCAAGATTAGGGGCGACTCAGCCTATACCAGTCCCTCAATAGAGGTGAGAGGAGTAGTCATACCCCGGTGAGAGGGTGTACCCCGAGAGGTACACTCGGAAACAAAGTTAGGAAAGGGGGAGGGGGGATGGAAAGGTTGAAACTGTGTAGGTAGTCATTTCTGACAGGTTGCGTACACTAGTTGCAAATAAAAGCGAATAGTCAGACGCTATTGGAGGCGGTGATATGAATCAGGAAACTTGATAAGAAGCACCATCTTTGTTTAATTTCGTTAAATCTCGCTTAATCTCGCTCTGCAGCGTAGAGAATTTGAACGATAAAAAAAGGAAAAAAAAAATATAGTCTAGGCGCTACATGTGTATACAGCCAAATATTTTATATAGCCGTTCTCTTCATAAAATGACAATAGGATCTCTATGGATGATTTCTAGCTTAGGTATGCATTTATAGTACGGGAAGATTTACTTCAAAATGGCCGCCAAAATGGCCGCCGGATCCAATGGGAACACTGTCTACTGTAGGCTATATCTCGAGAACAGATGCTTCTACATGAAAACCACAAGAGACTTCAAAACACTTTCCTACACTAGAACAACTCCATTTTTTGCAGTTTATTGGCAAATTATGCTAATATAAGGTTTGGGTCCTTTAACTGACCAGACAGTACTAAATTGGATCCTTCTCTCTCGTTATGGCTCATTTTCCTTTTGCCCCTACATACACCGAATAGCCTGGCCTATTCTTAACAATGTTCTAATCTGTCCTCATATATATGTACGTGTCATTATATGAATATCTTGTTTTAAACGGTTATTTTTAATCTTATTTGGCAATAATCCAGAAATAAAAACACAAAATTTGCGTGGAACAATGACAATAGGCAGAGCTTACTATACAGGTTACTATAGAAACATTTGTATATAATAACTAAAAAAGATAAACACTATAATCCCAGTATTTTTAGAGTATATTAACTAAGTATAATTTGAAAATTAAAGAGCGTTTAGCAACAGTCAGTGACTGATGAATTATGATTAAAACTGTGGCATAATAAGATTATGTTAATAGCAAAAATAACTTCCATAGTGTTGTCAAAGTGGTTTTGGCACAGTTCGGTGGAAAGGGAATTTCGTACTTAAATGACATTTCTTTATTATTATCATTATTATTATTATTATTATTATTCCTAGCTAAGCTACAACTTTTGTTTTAAATTTTGATAGAAACATCATAATACTTTCTCTCTCTCTCTCTCTCTCTCTCTCTCTCTCTCTCTCTCTCTCTCTCTCTCTCTCTCTCTCTCTCTCTCTCATCACGTCTATAAGAATAGGTTTGGATTCCTGAATTTATCAATATTTTATAAAGATTTTACTCATATTCATTTTCAGTCCTTGTAACTACATTGTTTATCATTTCAATTGCCTCTACCTTACAAATAACTTCTCCCTTGTTCCACCTCCCACCCCACTCCCCGTTTCCTCAACCCCCATTCCCTATGTAAAACCTCAAGCCTAAACCCAAATGTATGATGATACATTATGTAATTTCCCCCAGACACAGAGTCTTATATAATCTTTAAAAAATCATGTATAAAGACATGTATGCTTTCTTTACTTCTCCTACTTTTACTTTTGGTGTTGGGTCATATTTTTCATTATTTCTTTTATAAGTATTATTTAATCTTTAGAAAATCATGTATAAAGACATGTATGCTTTCTTTACTTCTCCTACTTTTACTTTTGGTGTTGGGTCAAGTGTTTCATTATTTCTAGTGGAAAAATTATTTATATTACTATTGTAGTGCATTGTATAGAAATCCTCTTTTTATAGCTCCAACACTTTGTTGATAATATTTCCATTTACATCATTTAAAGCAAATATCTGCTAGCACCCTTTTTCCAGTTTGTTTGTAAAATTATTTCTTCAACAGGTTACTTTATTCTTTTGAAATAATAAAGTGAATATGTACAAACAGGTAAGAAAACGTCTCCAACTTTGAAAGCAGAGAATTCATACATATTTTCAACAATTTCTACTACGTAAAGACAACCATGCGTTGCATTTACAATGTGTAGTGAACTGCACACTGTAAATTACAGACAAGCAGTAAGTCTAAAGATAATATTACCTACGGTCTAGAGGTTGTAACCTAAGGTACAAGTTGGGAACCAATTTAAACTCTCAACTCTCTCATAAGCAGAACGTTGACTGCGGTTCTTGACAACACGTTACCATATCCAAGCGCCTTAGGGACTATGGCTAACATTTGCCTATGCTGTAAATATAATAAGCAATTATAATTATTGTGATAGCTCATTAAGCAGGTCTAAGATGTAAGTTAAGTTTACTCAAGAAAAATAAATTACACTGATCACAGCCACAGGCAGAATTCAGTTATTGAAGCTTCATTAAAATACCTGTACTGAGATCTAGCCCATTTGATGGTAAGATAAGATGAAGGATGATATGGAGAGGAGAAGTTTGGTGGAAGAGGATGCCTTTGATAGAAGGCACTGGAGTAGGCATATCTGGCAACCGACCCCGTAATGTAGGGATAACGGTGAAAAAAAAAAAACTGTTTTAGCCATCTATACTGATTTAGCCCTATAAAATGTTTTAGCTCTATATATTTCTATATCCCTATATATTGTTTTAGAGGAGGGTGCCTTTGATAGAAGGCATTGGAGAGGGTGCATGAAGCAACCTACCCCTTAATATACTCATAATTGTTGGGAAGAAGACAGAACTAACCAATCACTAATTGCATCACATATATAAACAGCAGGCCCACCAAAAGAAGGAATAATCCGAAATACACATTTTGTCATTATTCTTAATTCATTGAAATTTGGGAACTTATATTCCAATAAAGTTCACTTCACAAAAGCGGACTGATGCCGCGGGGATCAGAAATCAATGAAGATCAATGAAGCCCTTCATACGATGTCCGCTCGGGAAAATTTCCGCGCGGTAATGATTCACTAGCTGCGTGCACTGCTAACCCGCATGATTCCAGTAAAGCAGCTACGAGGCCACTCGGGGAAAATCCTCTTGTGTAAAGACATTCCATCTAACGAGCGGAAATATTTCTGTACGGAAAAAATTCGTTCATGTAAAGCGAGCATAACCCTTTAATATATCTATCAAATAATCACTGGGTCTTACTTTCTTCCTTCCTAAAAACAATACTAAATTTGATTCATATTTTACTAACTGGTCGATATCCATTCTTACCATACGACAGCACCATCTCAGAACTTAATCTATATTTTCACTTAGAGTAACATTTTTTTCCAATTCTTCTCACCCTTTCCATCCTCTGACCAACATATAATAGTAAAAAAATTATTTTACTAATAATTTCAGCAATAATAATAATTTCAAACATTTTATTTAACTTTTTTATTCACTTCCACAAGATTTTTTTTCTTCTCTATTTCTTGATCCAACGAATGGAGTATGATAGCATTAACCTTCAGAAAGTGACAGGAACGTCAGGCCAGAATTCTAGCCCTAATGTGTATCAAACATCAATAATTCACTTCCATAAGGGAGACTTAGTTCACTAGCCCCATTATCATCATCATCATCTCCTTCTGCGCCTATCGACACAAAGGGCCTCGGTCAGATTTCACCAATCGTCTTCTATCTTGAGCTTTTAAATCAATGCTTCTCCATTCATCATCTCCTACTTCACGCTTCAAAGTCCTCAAACATGTAGGCCTGGGTCTTCCAACACTTCTAATGCCTTGTGGAGCCCAGTTTGTAAGTTTGGTGAGCTAATCTCTTTTTGGGAGTTCGAAGAGCATGCCCAAACCATCTCCATCAGCCCTTCACCATGAACTCATCCTCATAAGGCACTCGAGCAATCTCTCTTATGGTTTCGTTTCTAATCCTGTCCTGCCATTTAACTCCAATATTCTTCTGGGGGTTTTGTTCTCAAATCCCCAAAATCTGTTGGATATTGTTTCATTCTCATACCACGACCCAATAACTACTCATGTGTTAAGAGCTTTGGCTTACAGACACTTGAAAAATTCTCTCAGGTCCTGTCTATCATATCTCCATCAGTTTAATTCCCTCTATATCATATGTCCTTCCTCTGAGATCTCAGATCCTACACATATAAAATAACAAACAGAAATATACCATGATTGTTTCAAAAACTAAATTCCCTTTATAAGTTATTTTCTCGACTACGTGTCATAAAGACGTGCTATGCTTTCATTCTTTTTTTTTTTTTTTTTTTTTTTTTTTTTTTTTTTTAATATCAACAACTTTCCCTCTAGTCTAAACCATATTGCATACCTGGCAGTTCTATCATAAGTTTTTATATGTTCACATGCAGCTTATTTGATTCATCAACTTCCCTTATCAAAAGCCAAATTGCTATACTTCCCCAGTATACCGAGTTAGGTAATATCTCGTTCAATTTCCTCAGTGACTCATATAACTAATATCCTTTCACAAAAGTGAAACTATTCCTTTAGTTTACTTTCAATACCTTAAAGGGTTAATTTCCATCTACGTTAATCACCTTTAACAATCATCCAGTTACACTTTCACTACACATATATAAATACACAGCAACAGCAACAAATGCAACTGTTATTAGTCCACTGCAGGACAAAAGGTCCCAGACATGTCCATATTCATGCCTGGGGTTTGGCCAGTTTTCATCTCCATGGTAGCCAACTGCGGGTTGGTGACGGTGGGAAAATTTAGTCTAATCACTCACAGCAAACCGACCTAGTATGGGTAACCTTGACTAGTATAGTGTTAAAGAATTCCCACTCACATGTGTGTGTCTATGTGAGTTTGTTTAAATATCAACCGCAATGGCATTTAATATAGAATTCTACCTTTAGGAATATATATCCACTAGGAATTCATTTTTGATAAATGCTTCTGGCTGGACAAGGAATCAAACCTATGCGTCTGAGTCAAAACAATGCTATCAAGAGAGATACAAGTTTATTTCAAGTCTAAGAACAGATTCCTGAATTCGACAGGAATATTTACAATAAACTTGCAATAAACTTATATCTCTCTTTATAGCATGGTTAGTTAGAAGTCTTTGCTGACATTATTTCGACTTAGAGGCATAGGTTCGAATCCTTGCCCAGTCAGAGGCATTTATCAAAAATGAATTTCCAGTGGATATATATTCCCAAAGGTAGAATACTGTATTAAATGCCATTGTGGTTTATATTTGAACCAACACACACATATATATCCCCCCCACACACACATACACACACACACACACACATATATATATATATATATATATATATATATATATATATATATATATATATACTGTGTATATATATATATATATATATATATATATATATATATATATATATACATATTTATATATATATATATATATATATATATATATATACATATATATATATATATATATATATATATATATATATACACACACACATATATATATATATATATATATATATATATATATATATATATATATACACACACACGCACGTGTGAGGATACCTTAACGTAATGAAAGGATTTATGTATCGCTACGATAAGCAAAGCTATACTAGTCAAAGTCACCCATACTAGGTTGGTTTGCTGTGACCAATCAGACTAAATTGAGCAAAATCCCAATTATTAGTGATATATATGCACACACACACACATATATATATATATATATATATATATATATATATATATATATATATATGTGTGTGTGTGTGTGTGTGTGTGTGTATGTATATAAAAATAAGTCCGTTTGTATCTGTCTAGGTATGCATGCATGTGTGCAGAAACTTTCCAATACGAGTTTGAAGTAATTACTCTTGCCTTACATCAGAACGTAATTTGGTAATGCATAGCTTCTTAAAATAGTGAAATATGAGTGCCAACCACGTAACACCTCTGCAATCTGGTGGCACTGCAGCATTCCATTAAAACTTACATTGAGTCTCCACAATTTCTCCAACATTTGAAAACGAATATTCAATTTTTTTTCCCTCAATCTGTTTTCCACGCTCCTTGTCTATCACTTTTACCTCCATCAACGAAATACAGGGAAAATAGCTCAGTGAGGAAAGTTAACAAAGAAAAATAAAATATTTTAAGAAGAGCAACGAGATTAGAATAAATATCTCCTATATAAACAATAAAAAATTTAATAAAATAAGTGGAAGAGAAATAAGATAGAATAGTGTGCCCGAGTGTACCCTCAAGCAAGAGAACTCTAACCTAAAACAGTGGAAGACCATGGTACAGAGGCTATGGCACTATTCCAAGATTAGAGAACAATGGTTTGATTTTGGAGTGTCCTTCTCCTAGAAGAGCTGCTTACCATAGCTAAAGAGTCTCTTTAC
Organism: Palaemon carinicauda; assembly: GCF_036898095.1. Lineage (NCBI taxonomy): Eukaryota > Metazoa > Arthropoda > Malacostraca > Decapoda > Palaemonidae > Palaemon > Palaemon carinicauda. The sequence goes on along the minus strand of NC_090725.1, from coordinate 110,551,631 downwards.
CCTTATCCAAGAGAAAAGTGGTCACTGAACAATTACAGTGCAGTAAGAAGATTTGTTTGGTAATGTGTGTTGTCAGGTGTATGAGGACAGAAGAGGATGTGTAAGGAATAGGCCAGACTATTCGGTATATGTGTTAGGTAAAGGGAAAATGAACCGTAACCAGAGAGAAGGATCCAATGTACTACTGTCTAGCCAAAAGACCCCATAACTCTCTAGCAGTAGTATCTCAATGGGTGGCTACCTGTTTGTGTGCTTGTGTGTGTATGTTTGTTTGTGAACAGCTTACTGGCCATAATTGAAATCGTAGAGTAATGAAACTTGCAGGGATTAACTGTTATGTAAAAAGCTGGAAGTGAATAAATTTTGGAAGGTCAAGGTCACAGTCAAGCGAAATGTCCAATTCACTTTATCAGCCATAAGTTTGGGCATTATTGCCACAGAGACTTCAAACTTGGTTCATATTTGAGAGTATGAAAATCCACGCCAATTAATACATGTTTAGATCAATGATCAAGGTCAAATGGTTAAATTTTGAAAGGTCAAGGTCAAAGGTTCAAGCAAAATGTCCAATTCATTTTATCAGCCATAGGTTTGGACATCGTTGTCACAGACCTCAAAATTTGTTCATATTTGAGTGTATGAAAATCCACGCCAATTAATACATGTTTAGATCAATGATCAAGGTCAAATGATTAAATTTTGAAAGGTCAAGGTCAAAGGTCAAGCAAAATCTCCAATTCACGTAATCAGTCATAAGTGTGGACATCATTGTCACAGAGACTTCAAACTTGGTTCATATTTAAGTGTATGAAAATACACTCCTATTAATACATGTTTAGATCAATGGTCAAGGTCAAATGATCAAATTTTGAAAGGTCAAGGTCAAATGTCAAGCAGAATGTCCAATTCACTTTATCAGCCATAGGTTTGGACATCGTTGTCACAGACCTCAAACTTTGTTCATATTTGAGTGTATGAAAATCCACGCCAATTAATACATGTTTAGATCAATGGTCAAGGTCAAATGATTAAATTTTGAAAGGTCAAGGTCAAAGGTCAAGCAAAATCTCCAATTCACGTAATCAGTCATAAGTGTGGACATCGTTGTCACAGAGACTTCAAACTTGGTTCATATTTAAGTGTATGAAAATAAATGCCTATTAATACATGTTTAGATCAATGGTCAAGGTCAAATGATTAAATTTTGTAAGGTCAAGGTCAAAGGTCAAGCAGAATGTCCAATTCACTTTATCAGCCATAGGTTTGGACATCGTTGTCACAGACCTCAAACTTTGTTCATATTTGAGTGTATAAAAATCCACGCCAGTTAATACATGTTTAGATCAATGGTCAAGGACAAATGATTAAATATTGAAAGGTCAAGGTCAAAGGTCAAACAAAATCTCCAATTCACGTAATCAGTCATAAGTGTGGACATCATTGTCACAGAGACTTCAAACTTGGTTCATATTTAAGTGTATGAAAATCCACGCCAATTAATACATGTTTAGTTCAAAGATCAAGGTCAAAGTCGAGCAGAAGGTTGAGAAATAAGCTGCAGCGGAGGAGGTCTGGCCTCTACTAAGTGTCCCTCTAGTTCATGCATATAACACACTGTGGGAATATACTTATGTAGAGCATTTACTTTTCGAATAAATATGTAAATCATCCTTCAAATTCATAGTCCCTCACACAGACCTCGTAATGCCCCATTTATAGCACATAAAGAAATAGATATCTGTTTGAGGCTCGGGGTGAGGATGGCAGGTTCATCCTTCCCAAGATCTTTGGACATGATGTGTCGCACAATGCTCGTGGCATTTTTTAATTTATATCAGAAGCAGGTCTTCTTAATGCCATTTAACTTTAATAACATATCTACTTTTCTGGTTTTAATTGTTTTAATTGAATATTCTTTTAATCTTTATTCATAATAAACGATATCGGCGTCAATGACCTTCGATGTCAGGATGCCAGAGAACTTCAAGTCTATGAATCGTTGATCTGCCTGACTGTTTCTCGGTCGCATTCTTCAGCAGATCAACATTTGCATAGTCTTAAGTCACGTGATCAGTGTGGATTTAAGCATTACATTTAAGACTCGAATTTTCGTCTATTAGCGTGTTTTTTCCCATTGGTATGGGGTAACACGGTTGCCTTCTTCTGAAGGACTTTGCTTTGGCTTTTGGGGTGGACCGTAGTCCCGACCGGCTGCCCTGCCTGTCATCGCGTAGACCCCAATAATGTACAGTATGATTGTGTTGTGCCAGTCACCATCACCCTTCCTCCCAGCAGCGAGGAGTCATGGCGTAGTTAGGTCGACAGTTCGAGACGTGTGAGGTGTCGGTTATGTTTTTAGGTGTTGGAATGGCTGTGTTTGTGTATGCATTAGTCTGTAACATATGAGGTCCATTTAAAGGTTTAAAGGCCGCTCATGAATGGCAGAGACAAGGGTCAACGCCAAAGAGACTTTCCTCCATCCAAGCTATTTTTTACAATCTTAAAGATTACGTCAAAACAAATTAATTCATTGGATTTTCACCAAATTTTAACAATGAATAGATAAATATGATACAGATCAAAATCACGATTCTGATTTATAGATTAAAGGTTTAAAGGCCGTTCACGAATGGCAGAGGCAAGGGAGTGTGACAGGGCCCTATCAAGCGGGACAATGGCCTAGAGACTGACCATATATGCATATGATCAGCGCCCAAGCCCTCTCTCCACCCAAACTAGGATGAAGGAGGTCCAGGTAGTGGCTGCTGATGACTCAGCAGACAGCCCTTCTTCACCCAAACTAGGATCAAGGAGGCCCAGGCAATGGCTACTGATGACTCAGCAGATAGACCTATAGACTACCCCAAACCCACCATACCTAGCTCACAAGGATGGTGAGCTTGCAGTCCCCAAGGGAACTAACGGGTTTGAGCGGGACTCGAACGCCAAATGCCCCATCTCCACCCAAGGTAGATTCCTCAGAACCCCGCATCCTTAGCAAACAAGGATAGCGATGGTGCAGCGACCAAAGAAACTAATGATTTTGAGCGGGAATCGAACGCCAATCTGGCGATCACAAGGGACGTTACAACATAAGCCACCACAACCCTTTGGATATCTAACCAAGTTCAGAGGTCAGGCTCAGCATTGTTTCTTAAACCTTGCTGACTCTCGAGACAATAATACATCTATTTTTACCAATGACGAGTGAACTGTGATGATTGGTCATAATTAAGTTTATTCACTGACTTTTATTCGCGTTTCTGTCATTAATCAAAATAAAATATAAAAGATATCTTTAATAGATTTGGTTCATAAAGTTGTCTATTAGAATAAAATTACAAATATTTATTGTTACTGTAACAATCACAATCAAAATAAACTGCCCATAAGCTACAAGAGTTTGATCTGGATGATAGCCTTTAAGGCTTCCTTATTTAAAAATTTCTCTCTCTTCCCCCCCCCTCTCTCTCTCTCTCTCTTTCTCTCTCTCTCTCTCTCTCTCTCTCTCTCTCTCTCTCTCTCTCTCTCTCTCTCTCTCTCTCTCACTCACTTAGTTTGAAAACCACACAAGTCTCTCTCCCTCTCTCTCTCTCAGTATGAAAACCTCATATGTCTCTCTCTCTCTCTCTCTCTCTCTCTCTCTCTCTCTCTCTCTCTCTCAGTATGAAAACCTCATAAGTCTTCTCTCTCTCTCTCTCTCTCTCTCTCTCTCTCTCTCTCTCTCTCTCTCTCCTCTCTCTCTCTCTCTCTCTCTCACTCACTTAGTTTGAAAACAACATAAGTCTTCTCTCTCTCTCTCTCTCTCTCTCTCTCTCTCTCTCTCTCTCTCTCTCTCTCTCTCTCTCTCTCACTTAGTTTGAAAACCACATAAGTCTCTCTCTCTCTCTCTCTCTCACTTAGTTTGAAAACCACATAAGTCTCTCTCTCTCTCTCTCTCTCTCTCTCTCTCTCTCTCTCTCTCTATCTCTCTCTCTCTCTAAACAAAATAGCAAGGTGTTAGGGAAAAAAGAAGAGGGTTGCAGGTTAATAAACCCTTCATTGTTAGAAAAACCAGTAATTTTAATGGGAAATTCTCCGTAAAAATATACTGCTGTCATCCGTATCTCAGTAAAATACCGGCGACCGTAATTTTACCTTACTTTGTTACTATGATTTACTGGTTAGTGACCGTAATATCACTCGTTTACGTCCATATATCCGTTTATAAAACGGTAAAAATCCTGGAATAAATGTTGCCAGACATTTACCGTTTCAAATGCAAATCTGTAACAGTGTTGCTATATTTGCAATATGCAAAGACTGATTTTCTATTATTCCCATTTCGTGGTCTTCCATTGTCTCACTATCAAGAAAATCTCGCATGAACATGAGGAGATACAACAAGCATGCACGAATGAGGAAGCAGGGTGAATGATTGGTGCCATCTTAACAAAGCACATCCTTCATAATGTTGATCAGCTCAGTTAAACACCAAATTGAAGAGGAAAAGAAGGATGGACCATAATAGGTAGTAGGTTGGCCCTGGCACTAAGCACCCGTTGAGATACTACCACTAGAAAGTTAAGGGGTACTTTGACTGGCCATACAGTACTACATTGGATCCTTCTCTCTGGTAACGGTTCATTTTTTCTTTGCCTACACACACACCGAATAGTCTAGCCTATTCTTTACATATTCTCCTCTGTCCTCATACAACTGACAACACCAAACAATTGTTCTTCACCCAAGGGGTTAACTACTGCACTGTAATTGTTCAGTAGCCATTTTCCTCTTGGTAAGGGTAGAAGGGAGACTTCAGCTATGGTAAGCAGCTCTTCTAGGAGGACACTCCAAAATCTAACTATTGTTCTCTAGTCTTGGATAGTGCCATAGCCTCTGTATCATGTCATCCACTGTTTTGGGTTAGAGTTCACTTGCTTGAGGGTACACTCGGGCACACTATTCTATCCTATTTCTCTTCCTCTTGTTTTGTGAAAGATTTTATAGTTTATATATTTGATATTTATTTTAATTTTGTTACTGTTCTTAAAATATTGTATTTTCCCTTGTTTCCTTTCCTCACTGGGCTATTTTCCCAATTGGAGCCCCTGGGCTTATAGCATCCTGCTTTTCCAACTAGGGTTATAGCTTAGCAATTAATAATAACAACGACAACAACAACAGCATTAATAATAATAATAATAATAATAATAATAATAATAATAATAATAATAATAATAAGCGTGAGATGTACATAGTTGAGAAAGTTTTTAATGAAATTATTGATATGGAAATATCGATAATAATTCACAGTATAAACTACATTTTCACAATGTAAATTAGTAAATTTGTTGTAAAATACTAGTTCTTTCATTGCCTCTTCTGCGAATAGACAGTAGTTGAAAACCTACAGTATTTGAAATTTATATTACATTTTTCGCTCAAGGGGCTAACTACTGAACTGCAATTGTTCAGTGGCTACCTTTCCTTTTATCAAGGGTAGAAGAGACTCTTCAGCTATGATAAGCAGCTCTTCTAGGAGAGAAGGACACTCCAAAATCAAACAATTGTTCTTTAGTCTTGGGTAGTGCCATAGCCTCTGTACCATAGTCTTCCACTCTCTTGGGGTAGAGTTCTCTTGCTTGGACACATTATTCTATCTTATCTAGAAGTTTTAACAGTTTATATATGACAGATTTATTTCGCCGCTGTTACTGTTTTTTGTTTTTAATATTTTAATTGCTCATTACTTCTCTTATAGTTTATTTCTTTCCTTATTTCCTTTCCTTACTGCGCTTTTCCAACTAGAGTTGTAGCTTAGGAAGTAGTAGTAGTAGTAGTAGTAGTAGTAGTAGTAGTAGTAGTAGTAGTAATAATAATAATAATAATAATAATAATAATAATAATAATGAATATACGTACTTAAGACACAGAGAGTGTTTTCCCAGGACATTTGACCGAAATTAAAAGAACGATAAGCATGAGATAGAGAGCATTTGGTAAACAAAATTAGATTATGAAAAGTAAAATGCAGCTTTCTCTAAAAATAAAAGCATTTAATCAGACGGTCCTACCAGTATCAACTTATGCATCAGAAATCTGGAGCCTCACTGAAGCCTTATAAAAGCTGGTTTTAACTCAAAGAGCTATGGAAAGAATAATGATGGGAATAACACTGAGAGACAGAAAAAGACCTTCATGGATACGAGAGTAAACTAAAGTAGTGGATATTCTATCAACGTTTAAAAAAATAAACAAATGGACGTGGACAGGACATTTAATGAGAATGATAAACAATAGATGGACATTGAGAACAAAAGAATGGGTCCCTATAGATTGCAAAGGAAGAGGGGAAAGGAAGAGAAGACAAAGGACTGACTAGCTAGAAAAATTTGAGGGTAGAGACTTAAGGAAGAGAGGACAAGGGAATGACAAGCTAAGAAAATTTGAGGGTATAGACTGACAGAGGAAGACCATAAACACTTTCAAAATATAGTTGTTATTCTTATTTCACGAAAGAAAATGTAATATGAACAGAAGTTAACCACTAGTTTATCACTAGAACACTATTTATCTAACATTTCATAGCATCAATATACATCGTCACTATTCATTAAATAAACTGAATAGTACTTATTCAAGAGAGAGAGAGAGAGAGAGAGAGAGAGAGAGAGAGAGAGAGAGAGAGAGAGAGAGAGAGACCTTTTTGTCTTAATAAAATAGCATATAAATCAATTAAAAATGGAGTTCCGTGAATCAAAGCACTTGAAAATTACCTGTTATACTTAAATAACCCATTTGTATGAATAATTTGACACATATGACATTTAAATCTATAAAAAATACTGATAATTGAAACCCAACTTGAATGCGGGTGTTTAATTATCCTTCTGCAGGTATCAGGAAATACTGGCTTCCTGTTTTTTTTAATTATTTTTTTTTTTTAAACTCTCCGTGGCCTTTTCGATATTAGATCTAATCAGTACCACATATACTAAATGGATATTTTGAAAACAAAAATATCCGTTATTTACATTAGTAGGGAGAGAGAGAGAGAGAGAGAGAGAGAGAGAGAGGAGAGGAGAGAGAGAGAGAGAGAGAGAGAGAGAGAAATCTACCTCCATGACACAGCTAACAAGCACCTAGCCATGGAATAGATTGACTAAAATACAAGTAAAATAAATAGACAATCCTTTATCGAGATCCGAACCTCCAAAAAAGGCTAACGAAGAGAGAGAGAGAGAGAGAGAGAGAGAGAGAGAGAGAGAGAGAGAGAGAGAGAGAGAGAGAGACTCATGTGGTTTTCAAAAAAGTGTTGAAGAAAACGTCGTATAACTTATAGAGCAGATATCGAATCTAGTTAACAAGAAATAACACCACGGTTATTAGAGGATTTTGGTATGATCGCTCACAGCAAACCAACCTAGTATGGGTGGCCCTGACTAGTACAACTTTGCTGATCATGACGATACGCAAAACCGTTTCACCACGTTAAGGTATCCCCATTTAGATAGGGATTATATATATATACTTTATATATATCTATATATATATATATATATATATATATATATATATATATATATATATCTATATTATATATATATATATACATATATATATATATATATATATATATATATATATATATATATATATATATATATATATATATATATATACATACATACACACACACACACACACACACACACACACACATATATATATATATATATATATATATATATATATATATATATATATATATATATAATATATATATGGAAAATTTTGCGCATTTAAACGTGTTTTTCCTATTTCAAATAAGCCATATATACATTAATACATTAAAGGTTGGATTCTCTTAACGATCTCGGGATCAGAGATTCAGGCGAAATCACTCGAAGACTATAGTATCTGACCGGCCAAGTTTCGAACGCTGGTCCAGGATACTCGTGACATTGACGATACCACTCAGCCACGAAGAATGAATGAACAAAGAAGGGAATAAAGTTATAAATTCCCATAATTAGCTATCAAACGCAGTGTTAATCATAGCCATCCTTCACTCTCTTCCAAAATGGAGTCAAATCAAAAATAAGAAAAAGAGAAGAAAGAGGAGAGAATTGCTCCCATAACCACCATTCACAACTCGTCAACGAAAGCGAAAACCGCGAATTAAAATTCCAGATCGGGAATACAATCCAGAGGAGGTATGTAACATTAATTCCAAGAATGTAAGAACACATCAAAGTTGATCACAGGACATATAATAACTAGAATGAAGACCTGGGGCGTTAATATATTAGGATTTATATGCTACTTTTCTTGGGAGTTAAACAGAGGTCAAGGCAGGTCAAATAATGAACAATTGATCTAAGCATTATTATTATTATTATTATTATTATTATTATTATTATTATTATTTACAAAGCTACAACCCTAGTTGGAAAATACGTAGCTATAAGACCGAAGGCTCCAACAGAGAAAATAGCCCAGAGAGGAAAGGAAATAAGGAAAATACAAGAGAATATAATAAAAACTATTATTATTATTTGCTAAGCTACAACCCTAGTTCGAAAAGAAAGATGCTATAAGACCGAAGGCTCCAACAGGGAAAATAGCCCAGAGAGGAAAGAAAATAAGGAAACTAAAAGAACAGAAATTAACGATTAAAATAAAATATTTCAAGAAGAGTAACAACATTAAAATTAATCTTTCATATATAAACTATAAACTAGACATTAGATATACTGTATGTATAAATAGCAAATTCTACTTGGACTGTTTTAATGATAGGAGATATAAGATATGAAAAACTAAATAAATATTTAAAGTATTTACACAGAATTTCCTATCTATTTTCAAAATACTACAACAAAGTATTACTGTACACCTAACAATTAGAATAGACACCCGTATTACTGTACACCTACCAATCAGAACAGACACTCGTATTACTGTACACCTAACAATCAGAACAGACGCCTGTATTACTGTGCACCTAACAATCAGAACAGACACCCGTATTACTGTACAACTAACAATCAGAACAGACACCCGTATTACTGTACAACTAACAATCAGAACAGACACCCGTATTACTGTGCACCTACCAATCAGAGCAGACACCCGTATTACTGTACAACTAACAATCAAAACAGACAGCCGTATTACTGTGCACCTAACAATCAGAGCAGACGCCCGTATTACTGTACAACTAACAATCAGAACAGACACTCGTATTACTGTACACCTAACAATCAGAACAGACGCCCGTATTACTGTACAACTAACAATCAGAACAGACGCCCGTATTACTGTACACCTAACAATCAGAACAGACGCCCGTATTACTGTACAACTAACAATCAGAACAGACGCCCGTATTACTGTACAACTAACAATCAGAACAGACACTCGTATTACTGTACACCTAACAATCAGAACAGACGCCCGTATTACTGTACAACTAACAATCAGAACAGACACTCGTATTACTGTACACCTAACAATCAGAACAGACGCCCGTATTACTGTACAACTAACAATCAGAACAGACGCCCGTATTACTGTACACCTAACAATCAGAACAGACACTCGTATTACTGTACACCTAACAATCAGAACAGACACCCGTATTACTGTACAACTAACAATCAGAACAGACAATCGTATTACTGTACACCTAACAATCAGAACAGACGCCCGTATTACTGTACAACTAACAATCAGAACAGACACCCGTATTACTGTACACCTAACAATCAGAACAGACGCCCGTATTACTGTACACCTATCAATCAGAACAGACACTCATATTACTGTACAGTTATCAGTCAGAACAGACACCCGTATTACTGTACCCCTAACAATCAGAACCGCCGCACTAGTAAGCGCTGGTGCTTATTTGCAAATATTCAAAAACTACGGTGAATCTTCAATACCTAATTTTGTCAAAAACATCTCTAACTGTTCGCTTGAAAAGAGAGCAGCTGATTACATTGGCTAAAACTTTCTCTCTCTCTCTCTCTCTCTCTCTCTCTCTCTCTCTCTCTCTCTCTCTCTCTCTCTCTCTCTCTCTCTCTCTCCTTCCACAATTCCGTGATATTGCGTAATTTTGACTTCTGCAGACCCTGAAATCGATAGCTCAGAGAAACCCGATTTATTGGTCTGTGGACACATGAACTTTTTGTAGCTCTGAGGCATGAATGATAATGTGTGAGGCGGGTGAGAATGTCGATATTCCAGAAAATACGCCACACGTTTTCTTCACTGCCTCGTTTATTAAACTTATTTAGTTCTGCTGTATTTTGTTTTTGGAAGAGTTAAAAGACCTATGGTTTGGACAACTTAAATTCCCCCTAACTAAAGAAGAAGTTACAGGTTTCAGCTTTCAAGTGTCCAATTACGAGGAGGGTTGCAGGAATCAATAGCTTAATAAAGACAGGGGTTGCAAGAATCAAATGCTTAAAAAAGATATGTTGCAGGAATTAATAGCTTAAGAAAGACAAGGGTTGCAAGAATCAAACGTTTAAAAAGGACAAGAGTTCCAGGAAACAAGCTTAATAAAGACAAGAGGTGCAAGAATCAATAGCTTAAAAAAGACAAGGTCAGCAGGAATTAAAAGCTTAAAAAAGAAAGGGGTTCTAGGAATTGGAAGCTTAATAAATACAAAGGTTGCAGGAATCAATAGCTTAAGACAAGGTTACAGAAATCAAAAGCTTAAAAAGGACAATGGTTTTGGGAATCAAAAGCCTAATAAAGAAGGGGTTGCAAGAATCAATAGCCTAAAAAAGGGTTGCATAAATCAAGCGACTAATAAAGAAGAGGGTTGCAGGAATCAAAAGATTGATAAAGACCTGGGTTGCAGGATTTGAAAGCTTAGTATAGACAGGATTTGAGGAATTAAAAGATGAAAAAAGACAAGGATTTGAGGAATTAAAATATTAAAAAGACAAAGATTGTAGAAATCAAAAGCTTAAAAAAGACAAGGGTTGCACGAATCAAAAACTGAAAAAAGAAAAGGTATGCAGGAATTAATAGCTTAAAACCGACAGTAGTTGCAGGAATGGAAAGCTTAAAAGAGACAAGGGTTGCAGGACTCCAAAGCTTAAAAAAGACAAGGGTTGCAAGAATCAAACGCTTAAAAAAGACAAGGGTTGCAAGCATCAAAAGCTTAAAAAAGACAATGGTTGCAAGAATCCAAAGCTTAAAAAAGACAAGGGTTGCAAGAATCAAACGCTTAAAAAAGACAAGGATTGCAAGCATCAAAAGCTTAAAAAAGACAATGGTTGCAAGAATCCAAAGCTTAAAAAGGACAAGGGTTGCAAGAATCAAACGCTTAAAAGAGACAAGGGTTGCAGGAATCAAAAGCTTAAAAAAGGCAAGGGTTGCAGGAATCAACAGCTCAAGAAAGAGAAGGTTTTTTTCAGGAGTAAACCGCTTAAAAAGAATGATTGCAGGAATCCAAAACTTAAGACGCAAAGACAAGGATTGTAGGAATC
>NC_090725.1:110525139-110537639 GCF_036898095.1 Palaemon carinicauda | reverse complement strand
ATATATATATATATATATATATATATATATATATATATATATATAAAGATATATATATATATATATATATATATATATATATATATATATATATATATACTGTATATATATATATATATTGTATATATATAAATTGTTACATCACATTGGGATCGAACCATAGTCTCTTCAAATGAAAGGCAAGGAGGGTCTTTAATAAATCCCACCCAATTTCTAACTGCATTTCAGGATATACTGTATGATAAAGCCACAGTTTTACATACCAGCGAGTTTTACCCAGATTTAAAGATTTAAAGGCCACTTATGAAGGACAGAGGCAAGGGACAGTGACAATGCTCTAGCTAGCAAGACAATACTATAGAGACTCTTCTCAATCCAAGCTAGGACCAGGGAGGACGAGGCAATGGCTGCTGATGACACAGGAGGTAGACCTATACGCTCAGCAAAATCACCAACGCTCAGCTCACAAGAATGGTAAGGTTCCAGATACTACAAGAAACCATCGAGCTTGCGCGGGACTCGAACTCCAGTCCGGTAGATCGCCAGGGAGGGACGCTTCCAATAGGCCTCCATAACACTACCTCATAACCAACCAGGTGACCGAATTGATAGCCTGTTTTCAGAAATATTATTATTATTATTATTATTATTATTATTATTATTATTATTATTATTATTATTACTAGCAAAGCTCCAACCCCAGTTGGAAAAGCAGGATGCTATAAACCCAAGGACTCCAACAAGGAAACATAGCCCAGTGAGAAAAGGAAATACTCCTAATGAGCCAATATAGGACGAAATTTAACACATCTTGTTCAAATAGAACCAAATTTCTATCTCACATTGGGGATCAATCCATTATCAATCAGTATCTGCGGGGGGGGGGGATATGTTCCTTGAACAGCAATCTGTTATGATATCAATTTACATTTTATTCTATTTTCAAAGCTATCTGTCGTTTTCCTCTATTCAAAAGTTCAAATTGTACTCATGTTGAACAGGCTGACATACGTCTTTTTATAGTTTATATACGAAATGTTTGTTTTAATGTTGTTACTGCTTTTAGAATATTTTTGTTTAATTGTTCATTACTTCTCATATCGTTTATTTATTTCCTTATTTACTTTCCTCACAGGGAAATTTTTCCCTGTAAGAGCCCTTGGGCTTATAGCATCTTGCTTTTCCAACTAGGGTTATAGCTTAGTTAGTTATAATAATAATAATAATAATAATAATAATAATAATAATAATAATAATAATAATAATAATAATAATAACAATATCAATGATAATAATGACAATAATAATGATAATGAAATAATAGTAATAATAATAATAATAATAATAATAATAATAATAATAATAATAACAATAATAATAATTATAATAATAATAACAATAATAATAATAATTATGATAATAATAAAAATAATAATATTGCTACAATCTCTCATGCTCTATCAATAATCTATTCTCTTCTCTAGCAAATACTTTCAATCATTTAGGATTATATTTCCTAACAAAGTTTTAAGAGCAGCTATAAACAAAATAACAATATCCTCAATAATGATAACAAAAAGAAGTTTACAATTCGAAAGAATGTCATCATTCTAACTTTAAAGTAGTTCTAACTGCCTAAACTTTCAGGCATTCTTGTTTCGTGAAATTTACCTGAATCTGACTAGAAAGTTTCGGTTTCCAGTATATTTAATGTAAATAAAATCGATAGACAGTAAAAATATCCTTTTGTCGTCAACAGCGTTGCAAAATGAAGTAAATACAATGTATTTGACATATTCTAACATCCTTGTTCCTGAAAAGACAATTTTTCATGATTTTTGAAATATATTCTGTTTACTTATTTCCTTTCTTCCCAAGGTTATTTTTCCCTGTTGGAACGCTTGGGATTACAGCATCCTGCTTTTCCAACTCCAACTAGGGTTGTAGCTTAGCTAATAGTACTTAATCCCAATGGCTCCAACAAGGATAAATAGCCCAGTGAGGAAAGGAAATAAGGAAATAAACAAACTAAAAGAGAAGTAATTAACAACTCAAATAAAACACGTTAAGACCAGTAACAACAATAAAACCGAAATATATAGACACACACACACACACACACACACACACACACACACACATATATATATATATATATATATATATATATATATATATATATATATATATATATACATATAAATATTATATATATATATATATATATATATATATATATACATATACATATAAATATATATATATATATATATATATATATATATATATATATATATATATATATATATATATATATATATATATATATATATATATATATATATATATATATATATATATATATATATATATATATATATATATATAAATCGAATACACATAAAGATGCAATAAAAATTTGGCAAGAAAAAAACTAGGCTAGCTGAAAAGCAGCATGCACGAACCTACCCAGTTTTTTCTTCACAACCCAAAGTACTTGAAAGTAACCCGACTATTGAGAGATATTTCTCTAAAAGCAAATTCACTGAAGAGTTCGTCGGGAAAATGAAAAAAATATAATTGTCGACAAATCATTGTTTATTCAAATATTTTCATCAGAGAAAACAAAAGGTTGTTTGTGAAAAGGTTTGACATTTATTTACTAAACTCAAAAACGACATTATAAATATCTTCCTCTCCCTATGAGCTAAAATATACTTTTTACCTCCGCTAACGAAGTTGGTAGGAGGTTATGTTTTCACCCCTGTTTGTGTGTTTGTTTGTGATCAGCTTCCTACCCACAATTTTAATGGTAGAGTAATGAAACTTGCAGGGATTAACGGTTAGATAAGAAGAGGGAAATTATTTAATTCTGGAAGGTCAAGGTCAAAGGTCAAGCAAAATGTCCAATTCATGTAATCAGCCACAAGTTTGGAAATCGTAGCCACAAAGACTTCAAACTTGGTTTATATTTGAATGTATGAAAATCCACACCAATTTATACATGTTAAGGTCAAAGGTCAGGGTTATGGTCGAGAAATAAGCTGCCGCAGCGGTTTCTGCGCTCTACTGAGTGCCCCTCTTGTTAATGTTATTTTTCAACTTGGAAATTGTGATAAACATCCGTGTTTTTATATATTTGAAAGAGACAGTGAGGTTACATCATTTTCACTTTCTTATATAAATTTCAGAGAGAGAGAGAGAGAGAGAGAGAGAGAGAGAGAGAGAGAGAGAGAGAGAGAGAGAGAGAGAGAGAGAGAGAGAGAGAGTCTGATCCATTATATTGCATTTTTCATTATACTAATATTTGATCATGTTCACAGCTGCGTTTCTTCATGTCATGAAGACATAAGGATGGTGTCCTATAAGTTCACTCCTTCCAATCTAAATTCAATTCTAAACTTTCATAAAACTGTCTTATTCATCCAACCTAAATTCAATTCCAAACTTTTTACAAATCTGTTTTATTCTTCCAACCTAAATTCAATTCCAAACTTTTTATAAAACTGTCTTATTCATCCAACCTAAATTCAATTCTAAACCTTTTTAAAAACTGTTTTATTCATCCAACCTGAATTCAATTATAAACCTTTATAAAAACTGTTTTATTCATCCAACCTGAATTCAATTCTATACCTTTATAAAAACTGTTTTATTCATCCAACCTGAATTCAATTCTAAACCTTTATAAAAACTGTTTTATTCATCCAACCTGAATTCAATTCTATACCTTTATAAAAACTGTTTTATTCATCCAACCTGAATTCAATTCTATACCTTTATAAAAACTGTTTTATTTATCCAACCTGAATTCAATTCTATACCTTTATAAAAACTGTTTTATTCATCCAACCTGAATTCAATTCTAAACCTTTATAAAACTGTCTTATTTATCCAACCTAAATTCAGTTCTAACCTTTTGTAAAACTTTTATTCATCCAACCTAAATTCAATTCTATACCTTTATAAAAACTGTTTTATTCATCCGACCTAAATTCAATTCTAAACCTTTATAAAACTGTTTTAATCATCCAACCTAAATTCAATTCTAAACCTTTATAAAACGGTTTTATTCATCCAACCTAAATTCAATTCTAAATTTTTATAAAGCTGTTTTATTCATCCCTAAATTCAACTCTACATCTTTATAAAACTGTTTTATTCATCCAACCTAAATTCAGTTCTAAACTTTAACAAAACTGTTTTATTCATCCAACCTAAATTCAATTCCACTTTTATAAAACTGTTTTATTCATCCAACCTAAATTCAATTCTAAATTTTTATAAAACTGTTTTATTCATCCAACCTAAATTCAGTTCTAAACTTTAACAAAACTGTTTTATTCATCCAACCTAAATTCAGTTCTAAACTTTAACAAAACTGTTTTATTCATCCAACCTAAATTCAATTCCACTTTTATAAAACTGTTTTATTCATCCAACCTAAATTCAGTTCTAAATTTTTATAAAACTGTTTTATTCATCCAACCTAAATTCAGTTCTAAACTTTAACAAAACTGTTTTATTCATCCAACCTAAATTCAATTCTAAATTTTTATAAAACTGTTTTATTCATCCAACCTAAATTCAGTTCTAAACTTTAACAAAACTGTTTTATTCATCCAACCTAAATTCAATTCTAAATTTTTATAAAACTGTTTTATTCATCCAACCTAAATTCAGTTCTAAACTTTAACAAAACTGTTTTATTCATCCAACCTAAATTCAGTTCTAAACTTTAACAAAACTGTTTTATTCATCCAACCTAAATTCAATTCTAAATTTTTATAAAACTGTTTTATTCATCCAACCTAAATTCAGTTCTAAACTTTAACAAAACTGTTTTATTCATCCAACCTAAATTCAGTTCTAAACTTTAACAAAACTGTTTTATTCATCCAACCTAAATTCAATTCTAAACTTTAACAAAACTGTTTTATTCATCCAACCTAAATTCAATTCCACTTTTATAAAACTGTTTTATTCATCCAACCTAAATTCAATTCTAAATTTTTATAAAACTGTTTTATTCATCCAATCTGAATTCAGTTCTAAACTTTAACAAAACTGTTTTATTCATCCAACCTAAATTCAGTTCTAAACTTTAACAAAACTGTTTTATTCATCCAACCTAAATTCAGTTCTAAACTTTAACAAAACTGTTTTATTCATCCAACCTAAATTCAGTTCTAAACTTTAACAAAACTGTTTTATTCATCCAACCTAAATTCAGTTCTAAACTTTAACAAAACTGTTTTATTCATCCAACCTAAATTCAATTCAAAACTTTAACAAAACTGTTTTATTCATCCAACCTAAATTCAGTTCTAAACTTTAACAAAACTGTTTTATTCATCCAACCTAAATTCAGTTCTAAACTTTAACAAAACTGTTTTATTCATCCAACCTAAATTCAATTCTAAACTTTAACAAAACTGTTTTATTCATCCAACCTAAATTCAGTTCTAAACTTTAACAAAACTGTTTTATTCATCCAACCTAAATTCAATTCTAAACTTTAACAAAACTGTTTTATTCATCCAACCTAAATTCAATTTTAAACCTTTATAAAACGTTTTTATTCATGTGTCGTTTCTCATTTCCCAGTTTTCATGGGTTTTCTGTTCCCTCTCCAACTCATTTCCCATTTTTTTTTTTCAATAATCTAAAGATGTCAGGATACCAGATAACTCATAATCAATCAATCAATCAATCAATAATCTAAAATATACCATTTATTATTATTATCATTATCATTATTATTATCATTATCATTATTATTATTACTTGCCAAGCTCAACCCTGGTTGGAAAAGCAGGCTGCTCTAAGCCCAAGGGACCCAAAAGGGAAAATAGCCCAGTGAGGAAAGGAAACACGAATTTTTTTAAGTATAACATTGAAATAAATAATTCTTATATAAACTATAAAAACTTAAACAAACAAAAGGAAGAGAAATGAGATAGAATAGTGTACCTGAGTGTACTCTCAAGCAAGAGAACTCTAACCCAAGACAGTGGAAGACAATGATACAAAGGCTATGGCACTACCCAAGGCTAGAGAACAATGGTTTGATTTTGGAGTGTCCTTCTCCTAGAAGAGTTGCTTACCATGGCTAAAGAGTCTCTTCTACCCTTACCAAGAGGAAAGTACCCATTGAACAATTACAGTGCAGTAGTTAATGCCTTGGGTGAAGAAGAATTGTTTGGTAATTTCAGTGTTGTCAGATGTATGAGGACAGTGGAGAATCTGTATAGAATAGGCCAGACTATTCGGTGTATGTGTAGGCAAAAGGAAAGTGAACCGTAACCAGAGAGAAGAATCCAACATAGTACTGTCTGGCCAGTCAAAGTACCCCATAACTCTCTAGCGGTAGTATCTCAACGAGTGGCTAGTACACCGGCCAACCTACAACCTGCACTTGTAGCCAGGAATTGATTTGCCTTCATATGTCAATTTTGACCTACCGGCAGAATCCAACGGGAGATGCAGTAACTTTGTCAAGTTATTATCTGACAGGAGATCCAATAACATTAAGATCTCATCTGACAGGAGATCCAGAAACTTCCTCAAATTATCATCTGACATGAGATCCAGTAAATTTGTCAAATTATCATTTGGCAAGAGATCCAGTAACCTTATTAAGTTATCATCTGCCAGGAGATCCAACAAATTTGTCACGTTCTCATCTGACAGGAGATCTAGTAACTTTGTCAAGTTCTCACCTGACACGAAATCCAGTAACTTTATTAAGTTCTCATCTCACAGGAGACCTAGTAACTTTGTCTAGTTCTCACCTGACACGAGATCCAGTAACTTTGTCAAGTTCTCATCTGACAGGAGACTCAGTAACTTTATCAAGTTATCTGACAGGAGATCCAGTAACTTTATCAAGTTCTCATCTCACAGGAGACCCAGTAACTTTACCAAGTTCTCTTCTGACAGGAGATCCAGTAACTTTATCAAGTTCTAATCTGACAGGAGATCCAGCAACTTTGTCAAGTTCTCATCAAACAGAATATCCAGTAATTTTGTCTTAGCTGACAGAAGACCAAGTAACTTTGTCAAGTTCTCACCTGACAGGGGATCTAGCAACTTTGTCAAGTTATCATCTGCCAGAAGATCAAGTAGCTTTATCAAGTTCTCATCTGAAAGAAGATCCAGCAACTTTATCAAGTTCTCATCTGCCAGGAGATGCAGTAACTTTATCAAGCTCTCATCCGACAAGAGATGCAGTAACTTTGTTAAGTTCTCATCTGGCAAAAGATTCAATAACTTTGTTGATTTGTCATCTGCCAGGAGATACAAATAAGTTTATGAAGTTCTCAAATGACAGAGGATCCAGTAACTTTTTCAAGTTAATTCTTTTCTGTCAATTTCAACATCTTTTCAAACTACATTCAGGGTAAGGCTGTATAGCATTCATACTATGGGGATCAGACACTTCGTGTTTGTAAGTCTCTTTCGAGAGAATTGACTTGTTTGGTTTCTGGATCAAAACAATCTTAACACGACTAAAACAACATCAATTATAGTCAATTCTTTTTAGTGAGGCAGATTTGCACCGACTCGCAGGGTGCCCTTTTAGCTCGGAAAAGTTTCCTGATCGCTGATTGGTTGAACCAGATAATTCTAACCAATCAGCGATCAGGAAACTTTTCAGAGCTAAAAGGGCACTGCTGCGAGTCGGTGCAAATGCGCCTCATTAAAAAAAATTGAGTATAGTCTGATAACAGGTCACTCATCTTATGATCACCTGAATGATTTCTTGTTATGTTTTCTTTATGTCCTAATTCGGCAATTGTTGTTCCATTCAGCCTTACCATCTGATCAATACTTCACAAAATAAATTGGTGACATGATTGATATTTGGATTATACGGCTTATGGTAAATTTTTTTGAGCGAGGCAGATTTGCACAGACTCGCAGCGGTGCCCTTTTAGCTCGAAAAAGTTTCCTGATCGCTGATTGGTTAGAACTATCTTGTCCAATCAATCAGCGATCAGGAAACTATTCCGAGCTAAAAGGGCACCGCTACGAGTCGGTCCAAATCTGCCTCGCTAAAAAAAAAATTGACAATAGTGAGTTGTTTCTCTGTACAATAGCTTGTTGGCATTCCCTTCCTGTCTCTGTGCTTTACACCATTTCCTTATATCCTTTCCTCACTGGACTAATTGATTGATTGATTTGAGGTTTTCTGGCATCCTCGCTGGGCTATTTTTTCCTGTTGGAGCCCTTGGGCTTATAGCATCTTGCTTCTCCAACTAAAGTTATAGCTTAGTATGTAATATTATACACACACACACACACACACACACACACACACACACACACACACACACATATATATATATATATATATATATATATATATATATATATATATATATATATATATATATATATATAGGCATGGTTATCTCTTCCTTTTAGGACGAGTCACCTTCTACATGAAAAATAAAGCCTCAGGATTGACTTGTGCAACCTTTCTTAAATCTGTACACGGACGCAATACAAGCATGCTGTACATAAGGACTATTACGTATAAGGTTTTAATGAACCGAAGATTATTATATATAAGACTTATTTTTTACCCTAAATTTCAAAACGTTTTATCGTCCATTAGAGTTAGAAGTCTTTATAATCATAACTATATCTGTTCTACTTGTTCTCTTTCCAGTTTGCGAGCTATTTAATTTCAACTGGCTTTGAATTTCCGTATTTTCTCTAGTTTATATTCAATTTTCATGTCGGAATACGAAAAAGAATTTGACTTAATTACGCTATATAAAACATTCGGAAAAATATTGACAAAATTAATCAGGAAAATGTAAAAAAGGCACAGTTATAAACGTTTCCGTAAGATTAAGAAAAGCAGGACTTTTTACACGAGTCAGTGATCGGTCAGGAACTATATATAGAGTATTGGTTAAAATATTCAGAGACATCGGACGCTTTCACGCATTCTGCCAGTGTTGAAAGAACTGCTTGTCACACAAAACAAGAATAACTTTTAATCCAGCTAACAGACTGAACTCTGGTTTAAAGGCAGCTCATAAATGGCAGAAGCAAGGTACAGTGACATTGCCCTATTAAGTAGGGCAATGCTCTAGAGACTGACCACATTACATATGATCAGTGCCCTAGCCCCTTCTCTATCCAAGCTAGGACCAAGGAAGTTTAAAGGCCGTCATGAATGGCAGAGGCAAGGGACACCGACATTGCCCAAGAGACTGGCCATATTACCTATGATCAGTGCCAAGCCCTCTTTCACACAAGCTAGGACCAAGGAGGTTTAAAGGTTTACAGACCTCTCATAAATAGCAGAAGCAAGGAACACTGACATTGCCCTATCAAGCAGGACAATGCCCCACAGGCTCACCATATTACTTATGATCAATGCTAAGCCCTCTCTCCACACTAGCTAGGACCAAGGAGGTTTAAACGTTTAAAGACAACTCATGAATGACAGAAGCAAGGGACACTGACATTGCCCTATCAAGCAGGACAATGCCCTAGAGACTGACCATATTGCACATGAACAGTGCACAAGCGCCCTCTCAACCCAAGCTAGGACCAAGGAGGTTTAAACGTTTAAAGGCAGCTTATGAATGGCAGAAGCAAGGGAGAGTGACATTGCCCTATCAAGAAGGACAATGCCCTAGAGACTGACCATATTGCACATGAACAGTGCACAAGCGCCCTCTCAACCCAAGCTAGGACCAAGGAGGTTTAAACGTTTAAAGGCAGCTTATGAATGACAGAAGCAAGGGAGAGTGACATTTCCCTATCAAGCAGGACAATGCCCTAGAGACTGACCATATTGCACATGAACAGTGCACAAGCGCCCTCTCAACCCAAGCTAGAACCAAGGAGGTTTAAACGTTTAAAGGCAGCTTATGAATGGCAGAAGCAAGGGAGAGTGACATTGCCCTATCAAGCAGGACAATGCTCTAGAGACTGACCATATTACAGTGCACAAGCCCCCTCTCCGCCTAACCTAGGAGCAAGGAAGTTTAAAAGTTTAAAGGCCACTCATGAATGTCAAAAGCAAGGGACAGTGGCATTGCCCTATCAACTAGGACAATGCCCTAGACACTGACCATATTACATATGATCAGTGACTAAGCCCCCTCTCCACCTAAGCTAGGTCCCAGGAGGGCCAAGCAATGGCTGCTGATAACTCAGCAGATAGACCTATAGGCTCCCCAAACCTTTCATCCTTACCTCACAAGGATGGTGAGGTTCCTACGACCAAAGAAACTAAGGAGTTTAAGTGGGGCTCAAACCCCAGTCTGACAATCACCAGGCAAGGACACTACCACCAGGTCACACCAGACAAAAGGAATTTATCATACTCACAATTTCACACTGTATTTAAGTGCTATGCATTATATAAGTGTACAATTTTGTTTCGATAATGATATTTAGAAACAATGTTAATAAGTTTTCTGGCTGGGAAAGTGGCAACACGCTCGCCTAGCATTCGCATGGCAGCAAATCTATCCCAGCCCGGGACTGTGAGGTTATGCTGTTTACTGGGGATCACTGGGAAGAGGGGGGGGGTGTGATTTCATCGATGATATTGGAACTGAAACCAGACACCTTTAACCTTAAGTATATGTAATTTCTGAATGGGGATAAATTGACGTGATGAAAGGTTTACATAATGCCATGTTTAGTAAAGCTGTACAAGTCAGGGCCACCAATACTAGGTTGGTTTGCTGTGAGCGATCAGACGAAAACCTCCCACCATCACCGTTCTGCATGATGAAAACAGGCCAATACCCAGACATGAACTGACATGTCTAAAGCTTTTGCCCTGCACTCTGAGAACAGCTGCATTTGTTGTTGTAAATCCACTTATTTACAAAAATAAACAAAAGAACTCACTCATTAGCGGCCATTGCCTAGGCCTCCCTGGTCCTAGTTTGGGTGGAGAGGGTGTTTAAGTGCTGATCATATGGAAATAAGGTCAGTCTCTGGGTTACTGACCTGGTAGGTCACTGTCACTATTCCTTGCCTCTGCCATTCATGAGTGCCCTTTAAATCTTTGAACATATACACATAAAAGAGTCAATTTCAAAACAACAAAAAACTAAGTCATTAACCGCCAATGCCTGGCCCTCCCTGGTCCTAACTTGGGTGGAGAGGAGACTTAGGCGCTCATCATTTGCATATATACACAGTCTATAAGGCACTGTCACTGTCCCTTGCTTCTGCCATTCATGAGCGACCTTTAAACCTTTGAGCCTTAGGTATAGGCACATAAAAGAGCCCCTTTTGAAAAAATAAACGAAAGAACTTGGTCACTCGCAGCCATTGCCTGGCCTTCTCTGTTGCTAGGTTGGATGGAGGTGGGCTTGGGTGCTGATCATATGTACATATGGTCAGTCTATGGGGCACTGTCCTGCTGGTGCACTGTCACTGCCACTAGCCTCTGTCATTCATGAACTTCCTTTTAACCTTTGAACTTTGAACTGCAGTCTCTGAGGCACTGTCCTGCTAGGGCATTGTCACTGTCCATAACCTCTGCCTTTCATGAGTGTCATTTAATCCTTTGATCTTTGAACTACAGTCTCTGAGGCACTGTCCTGCTAGGGCATTGTCACTGTCCATACCCTCTGCCTTTCATGAGTGTCTTTTAATCCTTTGATCTTTGAACTACAGTCTCTGAGGCACTGTCCTGCTAGGGCATTGTCACTGTCCATACCCTCTGCCTTTCATGAGTGTCATTTAATCCTTTGATCTTTGAACTACAGTCTCTGAGGCACTGTCCTGCTAGGGCATTGTCACTGTCCATACCCTCTGCCTTTCATGAGTGTCTTTTAATCCTTTGATCTTTGAACTACAGTCTCTGAGGCACTGTCCTGCTAGGGCATTGTCACTGTCCATACCCTCTGCCTTTCATGAGTGTCTTTTAATCCTTTGATCTTTGAACTACAGTCTCTGAGGCACTGTCCTGCTAGGGCATTGTCACTGTCCATACCCTCTGCCTTTCATGAGTGTCTTTTAATCCTTTGATCTTTGAACTACAGTCTCTGAGGCACTGTCCTGCTAGGGCATTGTCACTGTCCATACCCTCTGCCTTTCATGAGTGTCATTTAATCCTTTGATCTTTGAACTACAGTCTCTGAGGCACTGTCCTGCTAGGGCATTGTCACTGTCCATACCCTCTGCCTTTCATGAGTGTCTTTTAATCCTTTGATCTTTGAACTACAGTCTCTGAGGCACTGTCCTGCTAGGGCATTGTCACTGTCCATACCCTCTGCCTTTCATGAGTGTCATTTAATCCTTTGATCTTTGAACTACAGTCTCTGAGGCACTGTCCTGCTAGGGCATTGTCACTGTCCATACCCTCTGCCTTTCATGAGTGTCTTTTAATCCTTTGATCTTTGAACTACAGTCTCTGAGGCCCTGTCCTGCTAGGGCATTGTCACTGTCCATACCCTCTGCCTTTCATGAGTGTCATTTAATCCTTTGATCTTTGAACTACAGTCTCT
>NC_090725.1:110447639-110520139 GCF_036898095.1 Palaemon carinicauda | reverse complement strand
ATATATATATATGTATATATAAATATATACATATATATATGTGAATATATATATATATATATATATATATATATATATATATATATATATATGTGTGTGTGTGTGTATACACACACACACACACACACACACACACACACACATATATATATATATATATATATATATATATATATATATATATATATATATATTATATATATATATATATATATATATATATATATATATATATATATATATATATATATATATATATTCCCGAACCTAATCATATTCCATACCTGATCTGATAGTCATCAAGATGGTAAAAGTATGAATCCTCAGCATTGATTCACTGAATATATATAATTATCATACCATAATACCTTGGATCTATTCACTAAATTGGAAAAGACAGATCCAAACTGCAAGGAGACAGCGTTTTCTTTACCAGAAGAGGAGGAGCCAAAGTCACCTGATGCATAAAACCAGAAAAATATGATGACTCAGCGGTGGCGAATCTAGTTCACAGGAGTTCAAAGAATATTTTACATGCTTGACAGACCTGTACTATAGAGAGAGAGGATAATACCTCAAAGCCACCTACAGACTGGAACAGGAATGTGCACCTGGAGAGGATCCCACCCAAAAACAGTCTCAGAACTAGACAGGTCCACCTGAAAACTGGAACAGGAACGTGCACCTGAAGAGGATCCCACCCAGAGGCAGTCTCAGAGATATACAGGTCCACCTACAGACTGGAACAGGAACGTACAACTGAAGAGGATCCCACCCAGAGGCAGTCTCAAAGCTAGACAGGTCCACCTACAGATTGGAACAGGAACATGCAACTGAAAAGGATCCCACACAGAGGCAGTCTCAAAGCTAGATAAGTCCACCTATAGACTGGAACAGGAATGTGCACCTGCAGAGGATCCCACCCACAGGCAGTCTCAAAGCTAGACAGGTCCACCTACAGACTGGAACAGGAATGTGCACCTGGAGAGGATCCCACCCACAGGCAGTCTCAGAGCTACACAGGTTAACCTACAGACTGGAACAGGAATGTGCACCTCGAGAGGATCCCAACCACAGGCGGTCTCAGAGCTTGACAGGTCCACCTACAGACTGGAGCAGGAACGTGCACCTAAATAGGATCCCTCCCTAAAACAGCCTCAGTGCTAGACAGGTCCAACTACAAACTACAACAGGAACGTGCACCTGAAGAGGATTCCACCCACAGGTGGTCTCAGAGCTAGATAGGTCCACCTACAGACTGGAGCAGTAACATGCATCTGAAGAGAATCCCACCCACAGGCAGTCTCAGAGCTAGACAGGTCCACCTACAGACTGGAACAGGAACGTGCACCTGAAGAGGATCCCACCCAAAAACAGCCTCAGTGCTAGACAGGTCCACCTACAGACTAGAACAGGAACGTGCACCTGAAGAGGATCCCACCCAAAAACAGTCTCAGAGCTAGACGGGTCCATTTACAGACTGGAACAGGAACATGCACCTGAAGAGGATCCTACCTACAGGCTGCCCGTCCCAGAGCTAGACGTGTCCATCTACAGACTAGAACAGGAATGTGCAACTGAAGAGGATCCCACCCACAGGCAGTCTCAGAGCTAGACGGGTCCACCCACAGACTGGAACAGAAATGTGCAACTGAAGAGGATCCCACCCACAGGCAGTCTCAGAGCTAGATAGGTCCACCTACAGACTGGAACAGGAACGTGCAACTGAAAAGGATCCCAAACAGAGTCAGTCTCAAAGCTAGATAAGTCCACATATAGACTGGAATAGGAATGTGCAACTGAAGAGGATCCCACCCAGAGGCAGTCTCAGAGCTAGACAGGTCCAACTACAGACTGGAACAGGAATGTGCACCTGGAGAGGATCCCAACCACAGGCCATCTCGGAGCTAGAAAGGTCCACCTACAGACTGGAACAGGAATGTGCACTTGGAGAGGATCCCAACCACAGGCAGTCTAAGAGCTTGACAGGTCCATCTACAGACTGGAACAGGAATGTGCACTTGGAGAGGATCCCAACCACAGGCAGTCCCAAAGCTAGACAGGTCCACCTACAAACTGGAACAGGAATGTGCACCTGGAGAGGATCCCAACCACAGGCAGTCTCAGAGCTAGACAGGTCCACCTAGAGACTGGAGCAGGAACGTGCACCTGAAGAGGATCCAACCCAGGGGCAGTTTCAGAGCTAGAAAGGTCCACCTACAGACTGGAGCAGGAACGTGCACCTGA
Source organism: Palaemon carinicauda (assembly GCF_036898095.1). Taxonomy (NCBI): domain Eukaryota; kingdom Metazoa; phylum Arthropoda; class Malacostraca; order Decapoda; family Palaemonidae; genus Palaemon; species Palaemon carinicauda. The sequence continues at coordinate 110,517,892 of NC_090725.1, read as the reverse complement.
ATAGGATCCCTCCCTAAAACAGCCTCAGTGCTAGACAGGTCCACCTACTAACTAGAACAGGAACGTGCACCTGAAGAGGATTCCACCCACAGGCGGTCTCTGAGGTAGACAGGTCCACCTGAAAACTGGAACAGGAATGTGCAACTGAAGAGGATCTCACCCGAAGGCAGTCTCAAAGCTAGACGGGTCCATTTACACACTGGAACAGGAACATGCACCTGAAGAGGATCCTACCTAAAGGCTGCCCGTCTCAGAGCTGGATGGGTCCATCTACAGACTAGAACAGGAATGTGCAACTGAAGAGGATCCAACCCACAGGCAGTCTCAGAGGTAGATGGGTCCACCTTCAGACTGGAACAGAAATGTGCAACTGAAGAGGATCCCACCCAGAGGCAGTCTCAGAGCTAGACAGGTCCATCTATAGACTGGAACAGGAATGTGCACTTGGAGAGGATCCCAACCACAGGCAGTCTCAAAGCTAGACATGTCCACCTACAAACTGGAACAGGATTGTTCATCAGGAGAGGATCCCAACCACAGGCAGTCTCAGAGCTAGACAGATCCACCTACAGACTGGAACAGGAATGTACACCTGAAGAGGATCCCAACCACAGGCAGTCTCAGAGCTAGAGAGGTCCACCTACAGACTGGAACAGGAACATGCACCTGAAGAGGATCCCACCCAAAAAAAGGCTTATAGCTATGCAGGTCCACCTACCCACTTGAAAAAAAAACCCGTGCACCTGAAGACGATCCCAGCCAAAGGCAGTCTCAGAGCTAGACAGGTCCACCTAAAAACTGGAACTGGAACATGCACCTGAAGAGGATCCCACCCAAAAACATTCTCAGAGCTAGACAGGTCCACCTACAAACTGGAACAGGAACGTGCACGTGAAGAGGATCCCACCCAAAAACAGTCTCAGAGCTAGGCAGGTCCACCTACAGACTAGAACAAAACCGTACACCTGAAGAGGATCCCCGCCAAAGGCAGTCTCAGACCTGGACAGGTCTACCTACAAACTGGAACAGGAACATGCACCTGAAGAGGATCCCACCCAAAAATAGTCTCAGAGGTAGGCAAGCCCATCTACAAACTTGAACAGAACCGTGCACCTGAAGAGGATCCCAGCCAAAAACAGTCTCAGAGCTATAAAGGTCCACCTACAAACTGAAACAAGAACATGCACCTGAAGATGATCCCACCCAGAGGTAGTCTCAAAGCTAGACAGGTCCACCTACAGACTGGGACAGGAACGTGCACCTGAAGAAGATCCCACCCAGAAGCAGTCTCAGAGATATACAGGTCCACCTACAGACTGGAACAGGAACGTGCAACTGAAGAGGATCCCACCCAGAAGCAGTCTCAAAGCTAGATAGGTCCACCTACAGACTGGAACAGGAACGTGCAACTGAAGAGGATCCCACCCAGAGGCAGTCTCAGAGCTAGACAGGTCCAACTACAGACTGGAACAGGAATGTGCACCTGGAGAGGATCCCAACCACAGGCCATCTCGGAGCTAGACAGGTCCACCTACAGACTGGAACAGGAATGTGCACTTGGAGAGGATCCCAACCACAGGCAGTCTAAGAGCTTGACAGGTCCATCTACAGACTGGAACAGGAATGTGCACTTGGAGAGGATCCCAACCACAGGCAGTCCCAAAGCTAGACAGGTCCACCTACAAACTGGAACAGGAATGTGCACCTGGAGAGGATCCCAACCACAGGCAGTCTCAGAGCTAGACAGGTCCACCTACAGACTGGAACAGGAACGTGCACCTGAAGAGGATCCCACCCACAGGCAGTCTCAGAGCTAGATAGGTCCATCAACAGACTGGAGCAGGAATGTGCACCTGAAGAGGATCCCAACCACAGGCAGTCTCAGAGATATATAGGTCCACCTACAGACTGGAACAGGAATGTGCAACTGAAGAGGATCCCACCCAGAGGCAGTCTCAAAGCTAGATAGGTCCACCTACAGACTGGAACAGGAACATGCAACTGAAAAGGATCCCACACAGAGGCAGTCTCAAAGCTAGATAAGTCCACCTATTGACTGGAACAAGAATGTGCACCTGAAGAGGAACCCAGCCAGAGGCAGTTTCAAAGCTAGACAGGTCCACCTACAGACTAGAACAGGAATGTGCACCTGATGAGGATCCCACCCACAGGCAGTCTAAAAGCTTGACAGGTCCATCTACAGAATGGAACAGGAATGTGCACTTGGAGAGGATCCCAAACACAGGCAGTCTCCAAGCTAGACAGGTCCACCTACAAACTGGAACAGGAATGTGCACCTGGAGAGGATCCCAACCACAGGCAGTCACAGAGCTAGACAGGTCCACCTACAGACTGGAACAGGAATGTGCAACTGAAGAGGATCCCACCCACAGGCAGTCTCAGAGCTAGACAGGTCCACCTACAGACTGGAACAGGAACGTGCACCTGAAGAGGATCCCACCCACAGGCAGTCTCAGAGCTAGATAGGTCCATCTACAGACATGAGCAGGAATGTGCACCTGAAGAGGATCCCACCCACAGGCAGTCTCAGAGCTAGACAGGTTAACCTACAAACTGGAGTAGGAACGTGCACATGAAGAGGATCCTACCCACAGGCAGTTTCAGAGCTTGACAGGTTAACCTACAGACTGGAGTAGGAACGTGCACCTGAAGAGGATCCCACCCACAGGCAGTCTCAGAGCTAGACAGGTCCACCTACTGACTGGAGCAGGAACGTGCACATGAAGAGGATCCCACCCACAGGCAGTCTTAGAGCTAGACAGGTTAACCTACAGACTGGAGTAGGAATGTGAACATGAAGAGGATCCTACCCACAGGCAGTTTCAGAGCTAGAAAGGTCCACCTAGAGACTGGAGCAGGAACGTGCACCTAAATAGGATCCCTCCCTAAAACAGCCTCAGTGCTAGACAGGTCCAACTACAAACTACAACAGGAACGTGCACCTGAAGAGGATTCCACCCACAGGTGGTCTCAGAGCTAGACAGGTCCACCTACAGACTGGAGCAGTAACGTGCATCTGAAGAGAATCCCACCCACAGGCAGTCTCAGAGCTAGACAGGTCCAACTACAGACTGGAACAGGAACGTGCACCTGAAGAGGATCCCACCCAAAAACAGCCTCATTGCTAGACAGGTCCACCTACAGACTAGAACAGGAACGTGCACCTGAAGAGGATCCCACCCAAAAACAGTCTCAGAGCTAGACGGGTCCATTTACAGACTGGAACTGGAACATGCACCTGAAAAGGATCCTACCTACAGGCTGCCCGTCCCAGAGCTAGACGGGTCCATCTACAGACTGGAACAGGAATGTGCAACTGAAGAGGATCCCACCCACAGGCAGTCTCAGAGCTAGACGGGTCCACCCACAGACTGGAACAGAAATGTGCAACTGAAGAGGATCTCACCCACAGGCAGTCTCAGAGCTAGATAGGTCCACCTACAGACTGGAACAGGAACGTGCAACTGAAAAGGATCCCAAACAGAGTCAGTCTCAAAGCTAGATAAGTCCACCTATAGACTGGAATAGGAATGTGCAACTGAAGAGGATCCCACCCAGAGGCAGTCTCAGAGCTAGACAGGTCCAACTACAGACTGGAACAGGAATGTGCACCTGGAGAGGATCCCAACCACAGGCCATCTCGGAGCTAGACAGGTCCACCTACAGACTGGAACAGGAATGTGCACTTGGAGAGGATCCCAACCACAGGCAGTCTAAGAGCTTGACAGGTCCATCTACAGACTGGAACAGGAATGTGCACTTGGAGAGGATCCCAACCACAGGCAGTCCCAAAGCTAGACAGGTCCACCTACAAACTGGAACAGGAATGTGCATCTGGAGAGGATCCCAACCACAGGCAGTCTCAAAGCTAGACAGGTCCACCTACAGACTGGAACAGGAATGTGCACCTGAAGAGGATCCCAACCACAGGCAGTCTCAGAGCTAGACAGGTCCACCTACAGACTGGAACAGGAACGTGCACCTGAAGAGGATCCCACCCACAGGCAGTCTCAGAGCTAGATAGGTCCATCTACAGACTGGAGCAGGAATGTGCACCTGAAGAGGATCCCACTCAGAGGCAGTCTCAGAGATATACAGGTCCACCTACAGACTGGAACAGGAACGTGCAACTGAAGAGGATCCCACCCAGAGGCAGTCTCAAAGCTAGATAGGTCCACCTACAGACTGGAACAGGAACATGCAACTGAAGAGGATCCCAGCCAGAGGCAGTCTCAAAGCTAGACAGGCCCACCTACAGACTAGAACAGGAATGTGCACCTGATGAGGATCCCACCCACAGGCAGTCTAAAAGCTTGACAGGTCCATCTACAGAATGGAACAGGAATGTGCACTTGGAGAGGATCCCAACCACAGGCAGTCTCCAAGCTAGACAGGTCCACCTACAAACTGGAACAGGTATGTGCACCTGGAGAGGATCTCAACCACAGGCAGTCACAGAGCTAGACAGGTCCACCTACAGACTGGAACAGGAATGTGCACCTGAAGAGGATCCCACCCACAGGCAGTCTCAGAGCTAGACAGGTCCACCTACAGACTGGAACAGGAACGTGCACCTGAAGAGGATCCCACCCACAGGCAGTCTCAGAGCTAGATAGGTCCATCTACAGACTGGAACAGGAATGTGCACCTGAAGAGGATCCCACCCACAGGCAGTCTCAGAGCTAGACAGGTTAACCTACAAACTGGAGTAGGAACGTGCACATGAAGAGGATCCTATCCACAGGCAGTTTCAGAGCTAGACAGGTTAACCTACAGACTGGAATAGGAACGTGCACCTGAAGAGGATCCCACCCACAGGCAGTCTCAGAGCTAGACAGGTTAACCTACAGACTGGAGTGGGAACGTCATGAAGAGGATCCCACCCACAGGCAGTCTCAGAGCTAGACAGGTCCACCTACTGACTGGAGCAGGAACGTGCACATGAAGAGGATCCCACCCACAGGCAGTCTTAGAGCTAGACAGGTTAACCTACTGACTGTAGTAGGAACGTGCACATGAAGAGGATCCTACCCACAGGCAGTTTCAGAGCTAGAAAGGTCCACCTACAGACTGGAGCAGGAACGTGCACCTAAATAGGATCCCTCCCTAAAACAGCCTCAGTGCTAGACAGGTCCAACTACAAACTACAACAGGAACGTGCACCTGGAGAGGATTCCACCCACAGGTGGTCTCAGAGCTAGACAGGTCCACCTACAGACTGGAGCAGTAACGTGCATCTGAAGAGAATCCCACCCACAGGCAGTCTCAGAGCTAGACAGGTCCACCTACAGACTGGAACAGGAACGTGCACCTGAAGAGGATCCCACCCAAAAACAGCCTCAGTGCTAGACAGGTCCACCTACAGACTAGAACAGGAACGTGCACCTGAAGAGGATCCCACCCAAAAACAGTCTCAGAGCTAGACGGGTCCATTTACAGACTGGAACAGGAACATGCACCTGAAGAGGATCCTACCTACAGGCTGCCCGTCCCAGAGCTAGACGGGTCCATCTACAGACTAGAACAGGAATGTGCAACTGAAGAGGATCCCACCCACAGGCAGTCTCAGAGCTAGACGGGTCCACCCACAGACTGGAACAGAAATGTGCAACTGAAGAGGATCCCACCCACAGGCAGTCTCAGAGCTAGACAGGTCCACCTACAGACTGGAACAGGAATGTGCACTTGGAGAGGATCCCAACCACAGGCAGTCTCAAAGCTAGACAGGTCCACCTACAAACTGGAACAGGAATGTGCACCTGGAGAGGATCCCAACCACAGGCAGTATCAGAGCTAGACAGGTCCACCTACAGACTGGAACAGGAATGTGCACCTGAAGAGGATCCCACACACAGGCGGTCTCAGAGCTAGACAGGTCCACCTACAGACTGGAACAGGAACGTGCACCTGAAGAGGATTCCATTCACAGGTAGTCTCAGAGCTAAACAGGTCTGGTGAGGGCCGAGCAACCTTCCAACTACACACACAGTTCACCTGTATGTCCAACACCTGGAACAGCTGTGTGTTGATGCACCTGCTGTCAACTTCATAACACCTAATTAAAAACTGCTGTCAGGAAAACCTGAGTTGGAAGCCCACAAACTAAAAGATACATTAACATTGCAACAAGAAGCCTGGCTTAAAAGCCATTAGACTTGAATAAACATCATCATTATAGCAAAATAAGGTATTATGTGCCAAAAGACTTCAACCAGGATACATTATATCTATGGTAGAAAACCAGAATATATTGCGTTTACAGCAGGGAGTCGAGAGTGTAAGCCAAAACACACCATCATCCATTAACATGACACTGAAAACCTGGATTATAAGCTATTAGACTTCAACCAATATTAGCAGGAAAAAAAGCCAAGCTCATAACCAAAAGATCTCATCATACATTATCATTACTGCTGAAAACCAGGATCATAAATCACCAGAATGTAACAAATTTTAACAGTATTACAGCAAAAAACAAGGATTATACACATGCTTTAATATACATTGATCATATATCAACATGAACTCATATTAAGGCAGAAAAATAGTATTGCAAGCCATAAATATACAATAAACAATTAACAGCTTTAATCTATCAAACTTTAATAGATATTAACATTATGAACAAAGCCAGGATTACAGGCCAATAGCCAATAAAACTGCAAAAGAGAAGCATTGGGTCAGAAAGGAAGGATTATAACTGTTCAATAAACATTAACAACATTATGGCAAAACTTTAGTATCACAATGCATCAGACTATGACGTAAATTAACATAATAGAAAAACAGGATTTGGGGTTGTTGTTGCCTTATTGGTAACGTCTCTGTCTGGTGTTTGCCAGACGGGTGTTCAGGTCGCGCTCAGACTCGTTAGTGCCTTTAGCATCTGCAACCTTACCATCCTTGTGAGCTAAGGTTTGGGGGGTTTGGGAGAGCCTATAGGTCTATCTGCTGAGTCATCAGCAGCCATTGCCTGGCCCTCCCTGGTCCTAGCTTGGATGGAAAAGGGGCTTGGGCGCTGATCATATAATATAAGTGGTCAATCTCTAGGGCATTGTCCTGCTTGCTGGTGCAATATCACTGTCCCTTGCCTCTGCCATTCATGAGCGACCTTTAAACCTTTAAACAGCCCATAATTAGCTGCCTAACATCAGTAAATATTAACAGTTTTACGGTAGTAAGCCTTAATATTTAGCCGAAAAATTTTAACGAAAATTAGGAAAAAAATCACAGTTACCCAACATGAAGTTAGATTTATTGCCCAACAAACTTCCACACAAACTAACACAATTAAAGCAGAAAGCCCGAAATATCAGTCATCAGACTTCAATAAAATTTAACTGTGCTAAAGCTGAGAGATAGGGTTTTTATCCAGAAAGAACAGTGTAGTGAACTATTCTCAGAACAGATTTTTTTTGTTGTGGACTCAACAGTCCTTCCTTTACCTAAACCAGATGGCTCTCCTGTTCATAGTCCGGAAAAATGAAAATCCTTTGAGCTCATGCATTTGACATTAAGTAGTGAAAATAAATTAGCAGTATTACAGCAAGGAGCCAGGATAATCAGCCAAAAAAAAAAAAAGATTCAACAAACGACCACCAATACTGCAGAAGACCATGATTAAAAGTCATCAAAATTCAATAGGCATTAGTAGAAACAGGGAAAATAGCCCAGTGAGGAAAGGAAATAAGGAAAAATAAAATATTTTAATAAGAGTAACAACATTAAAATAAATATCTCTCGTATAAACTATAAAAAATTTAACAACACAAGAGGAAAAAAAATAAGATAGAATAGTGTGCCCAAGTGTACCCTCAAGCAAGAGAACTACAAGCTAAGACGGTGGAAGACCATGGTACAGAGGCTGTGGCACTACCCAAGACTAGAAAACAATGGTTTGAATTTAGAGAGTCCTCCTTCTAGAAGAGCTGCTTACCATAGCTAAAAGTCTTTCCTACCTTTACTAAGAAAGGAAAGTAGCCACTGAGCAATTACAGTGCAGTAACCCCTTGAGAGAAAAAAAAAATGTTGGGTAATTTCAGTGTTGTCAGGTGTATGAGGGCAGAGGAGAATATGTAAAGAATAGGCCAGACGATTCGGTGTATGTGTAGGCAAAGGTTAAACGAACCGTAACCAGAAAGAAGGATCCAAAGTAGTACTGTCTGGCTAGTCAAAGGACCCCATGACTCTCTAGCGGTAGTATCTTGCAAATAGCCAAATTTATAAGCCAACAGACAACAACAATCATTAACAAAATTACGGCAGAAAACCAGAATTACATACAAACAAACATAAACTAACATTCCCAGCACTAAGGTAATAGGTCAGGATTATAAGGCTTCGTACATCAACTCACATTGCCAGCAGTATACCAGAAATCTATATTTATAAAAACCAACAGAATTCTTCAGACATTACCAGAACTGTTCCAGAAAGTCAGGATTTTATGTTATCAAACTTCAGGAAACGTAAGCAGCATTACAGCAAAGAGTCAGGTTTATAAGCCGTCATACCTCTAGAAATATTACCAGCATTACTAACTAAAAAACCAAAACGCTGTCTTGGATTAGAGTTCTCTTACTTGAGGGTAAACTCGGACTAGATATTCCTATTTCTCTTCCACTTTTTTTTTTAAGTTTTTATAGTTTTTATATGAAAGATCTTATCTAATGTTGTTTCTGTTCTTAAAATATATTATTTTGATTGCTTATTACATCTCTTCTTGTTTATTTATTTCCTCTCTTCCTTTCCTCAATGGGTTATTTTTTTCCGTTGGACCCCTTGGGCTTATAGTATCTTGCTTTCCCAAATAAGGTTATAGCTTAGCTTGTATTATTATTATTATTATTATTATTATTATTATTATTACTTGCTAAGCTACAACCCTATTTAGAAAAGCAGGATGCTGTAAGCCCAGGGGGCCCAACAGGGAAAATAGCCCAGTGAGGAAAGGAAATAAGGTTAAAATAAAATATTTTAATAATAATAATAATAATAACAATAATAACAATAATAAATAACAACAACAACAACAACAATAATAATAATAATATTAAACAGCACACACAGTGAAGAAAGGGAAAGTCGAAAGCAGTCCAAGTAAAAAATAAAGGTTAAAATGATTTATGTAGACCATGAGAAAATGATTTTCCTAATACCACATGAGATTCATACAATCGTAATACAGTTAATCTAATGCCCCCCAAAATGATTACTGCTTTTCCCGACAACTAAATAGTGACAAAACAGTTAAAGACCCATTACAGGAACGTAATGACCACGATGAAAATGGGAGCATATCTTTATTAATAAAAAAAGATAATTAAGATTTATCGCATTTCGTTAGCTATCATAATCCACGTGGAATCACAGCTATAATCTCTCGTGATTGACCTTAATCTGTGGAAACAGGGTCAATCAGGGTCGTCAGTCTTACAAAGAAAAGAATGTATTTTATGGTATGCATTTTCTCCACAGGAATCCATGATGTATAAATCTCTTATGTGATATATCACTACTGCGAAATATCGTGAGGAAATTTACATTCCTATAAGCAACATAGGAATAATTCATGGATTGTATGAATGATTTGATGAATAAGTTAATATTTAATGAATTAGTGTACGCGACCTGTCAAAAATGATGGCTAAATATTTAGATATATAAGCACATATGTGCTCCACTCTCACCAGTATATGACTACTCTTCTTCATCCTACCTGTGGGACAGGACGAGTTATATATATATATATATATATATATATATATATATATATATATATATATATATATATATATACATATACATATATATGAAATAATAATAATAATAATAATAATAATAATAATAATAATAATAATAGGGGGGATTGTGTAATAGATTTAGTGAAAGACTGACTACTGGGGAATATGAAAAGTTCTAATTTATACAACTAATAACTATCTAAATAGAATTTAAGTCCTCTTTAATACCACAGAAATGGTGAACTATTCTCACAACATAATTTTTTTGTAGACTTGACCGTCCTTCCTTTACCTGAACCAGACGGCTCTCTTACTCATCGTCCATCCTAACACACAAACCCTTTGGGTTCATGCATTTAACATTAAATAGTACAACAAACATTAGCAGCAATACAGTAAGGAGACAGGATAATCCGTCAAAAAAATCCACAAACAACCACTAATACTACAAAAAGCCATGAATAAAAGTCATCAAAATTCAACAGACATTAGCTGCATTAGGATAGATAGCCAGAATTATTATTATTATTATTATTATTATTATTATTATTATTATTATTATTATTATTATTATTATTATTAGCTTAGCTGCAACACTAGTTGGAAAAGCAGGATGCTATAAGCCCAGGGACCCCATCAGCGAAAATAGCCTAGTGAGGAAAGGAAACAAGTAAGAATAAAAAATTTAAGAAGAGTAACAACATATTAACAAAACAAAGGGAAGAGAGATAAGATTAAATAGTGTGCCCGAGTGTATTCTCAAGCAAGAGATCTCTAACCCAAAAACAGTGGAAGACCATGGTACAGAGGCTATGGCACTACTCAAGACTAGAAAATAATGGTTTGATTTTGGAGTGTCCTCCTGGAAGAGCTAATTACCATAGCTAAAGAGTCTTATCTACCATTACCAAGAGGAAAGTGGCCACTGAACAAATACAGTGCAGTAGTCAACCCCTTAAGAGAAGAGATGTTTGGTAATCTCAGTGTTGCCAGGTGTATGAGGACAGAGGACAGCATAATAAAAGAAGTCAGACTTGTTTGTTTTGCATTTGTTCACCTGATAAAGAAACAGTTCAGGTGAATCTTTATCAAGGAACAAAGCATACTAGAACAAGTCAGACTTCTTCCATCTGCCGAGTCCATCTTGCAGAATATCCTTTAGGTATCTAGAATACATTGGGAACAGCCGCCATCCTGTTTTTTCCCTACTGCCATCTTCTTATTCTTCTTTTTCTTCATTTTCTTCTATGTACCTTCAGGGAATCTTGTTCATAGAGCACAGCATAATAAAAGAAGTCAGACTTGTTTGTTCTGCATTTGTTCACCTGATAAAGAAACAGTACAAGTGAATCTTTATCAAGGAACAAAGCATACTAAAGCAAATCAGACTTCTTCCATCTGCTGAGTCCATCTTGCAGAATATCCTTTAGGTATCTAGAATACATTGGGAACAGCCGCCATCCTGTTTTTTCCCTGCTGCCATCTTCTTCTTCTTCTTCTTCTTCTTCTTCTTCCTCTATGTACCTTCAGGGAATCTTGTTCATAGAGCACAGCGTAATAAAAGAAGTCACATTTGTTTGTTCTACATTTGTTCACCTGGTAAAGAAACAGTACAAGTGAATCTTTATCAAGGAACAAAGCATACTAGAACAAGTCAGACTTCTTCCATCTGCTGAGTCCATCTTGCAGAATATCCTTTAGGTATCTAGAATAGATTGGGAACAGCCGCCATCCTTTTTTTTCCCTGCTGCCATCTTCTTCTTCTTCTTCTTCTTATTCTTCTTCTTCTATGTACCTTATAGGAATCTTGTTCATATAGCAGAGCGTAATAAAAGAAGTCACACTTGTTTGTTCTACATTTGTTCACCTGGTAAATAAACAGTGCAAGTGAATCTTTATCAAGGAACAAAGCATACTAGAAGAAGTCAGACTTCTTCCATCTGCTGAGTCCATCTCGTAGAATATCCTTTAGGTATCTAGAATAGACTGGGAACAGACGCCATCTTGTTTTTTTCCCTGCTGCCATTTTCTCTTTTTGGATATTTTAGTTTTTATATATAATTTCTTCTTTGGTATATAGTCTTTTTCTATCTACCTTCAGGGAATATTGTTCAGAGGGCACAACATAATAGTCGAAGTCAGACTTTTTTGTTCTGCATTTGTTCACCTGATAAAGAAACAGTACAGGTGAATCTTTATCAAGGAACAAAGCATACTAGAACAAGTCAGACTTCTTCCATCTGCTGAGTCCATCTTGCAGAATATCCTTTAGGTATCTAGAATAGATTGGGAACAGCCGCCATTCTTTTTTTTCCCTGCTGCCATCTTCTTCTTCTTCATCTTCTTCTTCTTCTTCTTCTTCTCTGTACCTTCAGGGAATCTTGTTCATAGAGCAAAACAAAATAAAAGAAGTCAGACTGGTTTGTTCTACATTTGTTCACTGGATAAAGAAACAGTACAAGTGAATCTTTATCAAGGAACAAAGCATACTAGAACAAAGCAGACTTCTTCCATCTGCTGAGTCCATCTTGCAGAATATCCTTTAGGTATTTAGAATAGACTGGGAACAGCCACCATCCTGGTTTTTCCCTGCAATCTTCTTCTTCTTCTTCTTCTTCTTCTTCTCCTTCTTTTTCTTCTTCTTCTTCTTCTTCTATGTACCTTCAGGGAATATTGTTCATAGAGCACAGCATAATAAAAGAAGTCAGACTTGTTTGTTCTACATTTGTTCACCGGATAAAGAAACAGTACAAGTGAATCTTTATCAAGGAACAAACCATACTAGAACAAGTCAGACTTCTTCCATCTGCTGAGTCCATCTTGCAGAATATCCTTTAGGTATTTAGAATAGACTGGGAACAGCCACCATCCTGGTTTTTCCCTGCTGCCATCTTCTTCTTCTTCTTCTTCTTCTTCTTCTATGTACCTTCAGGGAATCTTGTTCATAGAGCACAGCATAATAAAAGAAGTCAAACTTGTTTGTTCTGCATTTGTTCACCTGATAAAGAAACAGTACAAGTGAATCTTTATCAAGGAACAAAGCATACTAGAACAAGTCAAACTTCTTCCATCTGCTGAGTCCATCTTGCAGAATATCCTTTAGGTATCTAGAATAGATTGGGAACAGCCGCCATCCTGTTTTTTCCCTGCTGTCATCTTCTTCTTCTTCTTCTTCTTCTTCTATGTACCTTCAGGGAATCTTGTTCATAGAGCACAGCATAATAAAAGAAGTCAAACTTGTTTGTTCTGCATTTGTTCACCTGATAAAGAAACAGTACAAGTGAATCTTTATCAAGGAACAAAGCATACTAGAACAAGTCAAACTTCTTCCATCTGCTGAGTCCATCTTGCAGAATATCCTTTAGGTATCTAGAATAGATTGGGAACAGCCGCCATCCTGTTTTTTCCCTGCTGTCATCTTCTTCTTCTTCTTCTTCTTCTTTTTCTTCTTCTTCTATGTACCTTCAGGGAATCTTGTTCATAGAGCACAGCATAATAAAAGAAGTCAGACTTGTTTGTTCTGCATTTGTTCACCTGATAAAGAAACAGTACAAGTGAATCTTTATCAAGGAACAAAGCATACTAGAGCAAATCAGACTTCTTCCATCTGCTGAGTCCATCTTGCAGAATATCCTTTAGGTATCTAGAATAGATTGGGAACAGCCGCCATCCTGGTTTTTCCCTGCTGACATCTTCTTCTTCTTCTTCTTCTTCTTCTTCTTCTTCTTTTTCTTCTTCTTCTATGTACCTTCAGGGAATCTTGTTCATAGAGCACAGCATAATAAAAGCAGTCAGACTTGTTTGTTCTACATTTGTTCACCTGATAAAGAAACAGTACAAGTGAATCTTTATCAAGGAACAAAGCATACTAGAACAAGTCAGACTTCTTCCATCTGCTGAGTCCATCTTGCAGAATATCCTTTAGGTATCTAGAATAGACTGGGAACAGCCGCCATCCTGGTTTTTCCCTGCTGCCATCTTCTTCTTCTTCTTCTTCTTCTTCTTCTTCTTCTTCTTCTATGTACCTTCAGGGAATCTTGTTCATAGAGCACAGCATAATAAAAGAAGTCAGACTTGTTTGTTCTGCATTTGTTCACCTGATAAAGAAACAGTACAAGTGAATCTTTATCAAGGAACAAAGCATACTAGAACAAGTCAAACTTCTTCCATCTGCTGAGTCCATCTTGCAGAATATCCTTTAGGTATCTAGAATAGATTGGGAACAGCCGCCATCCTGTTTTTTCCCTGCTGTCATTTTCTTCTTCTTCTTCTTCTACTTCTTCTTCTTCTTTTATGTACCTTCAGGGAATATTGTTCATAGAGCACAGCATAATAAAAGAAGTCAGACTTGTTTGTTCTACATTTGTTCACCTGATAAAGAAACAGTACAAGTGAATCTTTATCAAGGAACAAAGCATACTAGAACAAGTCAAGACTTCTTCCATCTGCTGAGTCCATCTTGAAGAATATCCTTTAGGTATCTAGAATAGACTGGGAACAGCCGCCATCCTGGTTTCTCCCTGCTGCCATCTTCTTCTTCTTCTTCTTTTTCTTCTTCTATGTACCTTCAGGGAATCTTGTTCATAGAGCACAGCATAATAAAAGAAGTCAGACTGGTTTGTTCTACATTTGTTCACCGGATAAAGAAACAATACAAGTGAATCTTTATCAAGGAACAAAGCATACTAGAACAAAGCAGACTTCTTCCATCTGCTGAGTCCATCTTGTAGAATATCCTTTAGGTATCTAGAATAGATTGGGAACAGCTGCCATCCTGTTTTTCCCCTGCCGCCATCTTCTTCTTCTTCTTCTTCTTCTTCTTCTTCTTCTTCTTCTTCTTCTTTTTCTTCTTCTTCTATGTACCTTCAGGGAATATTGTTCATAGAGCACAGCATAATAAAAGAAGTCAGACTTTTTTGTTCTACATTTGTTCACCGGATAAAGAAACAGTACAAGTGAATCTTTATCAAGGAACAAAGCATACTAGAACAAGTCAGACTTCTTCCATCTGCTGAGTCCATCTTGCAGAATATCCTTTAGGTATCTAGAATAGACTGGGAACAGCCGCCATCCTGGTTTTTCCCTGCTGCCATCTTCTTCTTCTTCTTCTTCTTCTTCTTCTTCTATGTACCTTCAGGGAATCTTGTTCATAGAGCACAGCATAATAAAAGAAGTCAGACTTGTTTGTTCTGCATTTGTTCACCTGATAAAGAAACATTACAGGTGAATCTTTATCAAGGAACAAAGCATACTAGCCCTGGATAGGTACGCTCCTCGGACACCCCTTTAAGGGTATACTCGGACGCGAACGACCCCGACGCCAAAAAAAATTCTTGAAAAATCAGTTTTTGCAGTAACCTCTTTTTTTCTTTTGCCAAAAAAAAATTCAATGAATGCTTAAAACAACTGTAAAGATAAATACTACTCATCTGCAGAAAAACTATTTATTATAAATATTTTAAAAAATTAAGTAGAAAAAAAAAGACCTGACATAAAAATTCATAAAAAAAGTATATACATATATACACAAATCCTTTTAAGAATTGATTCTTGAATGTTTAGGACACATCTTGATGTATTTTGGATGAAGTCAGACCCATGGAGGTGAAGATCTGAAATGAGAAAAAAAAGGGTAACTTTTTTTGGCCAAAAAAATTTGTCCAAATTTCATGAATTTTTTTGGGTACCCAAATGAAATAGGAAGTGGCTAATTTTTTTAGGGAATAAACATATGTTATCCTAAAATAGAAATATGTAAAAAAATCTTCATTATTTTGTAAATTACATTTATATCATGGGCCATATCTAAAGGTAATTTTTTGAGTACTTAGAAATTTCGTAAAAAAATACATATATTTAATATATAATATGATATTTATGCAGGTAAAAATATACCAAAATATCACAAATTCTATAGGGAACAAGAATATATATAGATAGGGCAACTTACGCTTCGGATATGTCCACAAAATGGCCGCTAACCACACTGACTCAGACTCCCTAATCTGCCACTTGAAATGTAGGAAGGGTATGTCAATTTCAAGGTGTTATTTACTAATCTAATTATTATTGGATATGCATAAAAATTGTATGGTGGGTTGCTGGATAATTGTCGATTATTTTACGTCTTTAATATTAAAATTCTGACCCAAAAAAATTTTTTTGAAGGGAAATAAAATCGAAAAAAAAAACAAAAATGTGAAACAATATAATATTTTAGCTAAAAAAATTTGATGATATTCAATCAAAAAAGAAGTAAACAAAATTTTCCGACAAATAAACATCTAGAGGAATCATTACTCTGTGATAGTTCCTTAGTACGTAATAATTTTGAAAGAAATGGGAAAAAACGAAAAAATGGCAATCACCGGAAAATCGAACACATACCTATATATACGCCATATCTGGCTAAAAAAAAGATAGGCATGGGTAGCCAGATCATCTAGAAACACTTTCCAACACTATAAAAATATAAGTTTTGCGACACTACTTGCCAATTCCTTACGGTAACATGACTAAGCAAAAAAAATGCAAAACAAATAAAAAGGGGCACTCGCGGAAAAATGGCCATTCTAATATACGGCATTTCAGAAAAAAAAAAAAATTTCAGCCACGTGCTAGGCAAACCATCAAGGCACATTTTCCGACAAATAAACATATAAATGAATCATTACTCTGTGATAGTTCCTTAGTACGTAATAATTTTGAAAGAAATGGGAAAAAACGAAAAAATGGCAATCACAGGAAAATCGAACACATACTTATATATACGCCATATCTGGCTAAAAAAAAAATAGGCATGGGTAGCCAGATCATCTAGAAACACTTTCCAACACTATAAAAATATAAGTTTTGCGACACTACTTGCCAATTCCTTACGGTAACATGACTAAGCAAAAAAATGCAAAACAAATAAAAAGGGGCACTCGCGGAAAAATGCCCAACATTCTAATATACAGCATCTCAGATAAAAAAAAAAAGACATGCACGTGTTAGCCCAACCATCAAGGCACACTTTCTAACACATAAACATGAAAAAAAATCAATAATATACGGCAATTCCTTACTACGTAGTAAATTTTTACAAATATTGAAAAAAAAAACAGAAATTGGCAACCGCAGTTAAATACCCAATATACCAATAACTACGTCGTATCTGACAAAAACAAAGTCACGCATGGGTAGCCAGATCATCTAGACACACTTTCCAACACTAAAAAAGCAAAAGTTTTACGACACTATTTGGCAATATCTTACGGAAAAATGACTTGGCAAAAAAATGAAAAAAAATGAAAAAGGGGCACTCGCGGTAAAATGCCCAACATTCTAATATACGGCATCTCAGATTTAAAAAAAGACATGCACGTGTTAGCCCAACCATCAAGGCACACTTTCTAACACATAAACATGAAAAAAAAAATGAATAATATACGGCAATTCCTTACTACGTAAAATTTTTTACAAATATTGAAAAAAAAACAGAAATTGGCAACCGCAGTTAAATACCCAATATACCAATAACTACGTCGTATCTGACAAAAACAAAGTCACGCATGGATAGCCAGATCATCTAGACACACTTTCCAACACTAAACAAGCAAAAGTTTTACGACACTATTTGGCAATATCTTACGGAAAAATGACTTGGCAAAAAAATGAAAAAAAATGAAAAAGGGGCACTCGCGGTAAAATGGTCCTCGTGGTGATGAACGACATTTTAACTAAAAAAAAAATCATGCACATGGTAGCCAAACAATCCACCAAGATTTTCCACAACTGATAACCTATACAAGTTGCACCATTCTACGACAATTTCATAATACGTAATAACTTTGATAATTATGCAAATTACCTTAGAAGGGTAAACTTGGTCGCGCTCGACCCCGACGCGTCTCAGAAATCGGGGAAGGAGTACAGCTACAGCAATGCACATCTGGACACTACTAGAGCGTGTAGGGGAGACACCTCCTGCAGGTCGATCACCCACAAATTCAGTCACGGGGGTGAGTCACGTGAGAAAAACCTCTTTTTTTTTGACGCTCGGGGTCGCGTACGACCCACCGTACCTATCCAGGGTTCTAGAACAAGTCAGACTTCTTCCATCTGCTGAGTCCATCTTGCAGAATATCCTTTAGGTATCTAGAATAGATTGGGAAGAGCCGCCATCCTGTTTTTTCCCTGCTGACATCTTCTTCTTCTTCTTCTTCTTCTTCTTCTTCTTCTATGTACCTTCAGGGAATCTTGTTCATAGAGCACAGCATAATAAAAGAAGTCAGACTTGTTTGTTCTACATTTGTTCACCTGATAAAGAAACAGTACAAGTGAATCTTTATCAAGGAACAAAGCATACTAGAACAAGTCAGACTTCTTCCATCTGCTGAGTCCATCTTGCAGAATATCCTTTAGGTATCTAGAATAGACTGGGAACAGCCGCCATCCTGGTTTTTCCCTGCTGCCATCTTCTTCTTCTTCTTCTTCTTCTTCTTCTATGTACCTTCAGGGAATCTTGTTCATAGAGCACAGCATAATAAAAGAAATCAGACTGGTTTGTTCTACATTTGTTCACCGGATAAAGAAACAGTACAAGTGAATCTTTATCAAGGAACAAAGCATACTAGAACAAGTCAGACTTCTTCCATCTGCTCTGTCCATCTTGTAGAATATCCTTTAGGTATCTAGAATAGATTGGGAACAGCCGCCATCCTGTTTTTTGCCTGCCGCCATCTTCTTCTTCTTCTTCTTCTTCTTCTTCTTCTTCTTCTTCTTCTTTTTCTTCTTCTTCTTCTTCTTCTTCTATGTACCTTCAGGGAATATTGGTCATAGAGCACAGCATAATAAAAGAAGCCAGACTTGTTTGTTCTACATTTGTTCACCTGATAAAGAAACAGTACAAGTGAATCTTTATCAAGGAACAAAGCATACTAGAACAAGTCAGACTTCTTCCATCTGCTGAGTCTATCTTGTAGAATATCCTTTAGATATCTACAATAGACTGGGAACAGACGCCATCTTGTTTTTTCCCTGCTGCCATATTCTCTTTTTGGATATTTTAGTTTTTATAAATAATTTTTTCTTTGGTATATAGTCTTTTTCTATCTACCTTCAGGGAATCTTGTTCATAGAGCACAGCATAATAAAAGAAGTCAGACATGTTTGTTTTGCATTTGTTCACCTGATAAAAAAACAGTACAGGTGAATCTTTATCAAGGAACAAAGCATACTAGAACAAGTCAGACTTCTTCCATCTGCTGAGTCCATCTTGCAGAACATCCTTTAGGTATCTAGAATAGATTGGGGACAGCCGCCATCCTTTTTTTCCCTGCTGCCATCTTCTTCTTCTTCTTCTTCTTCTTCTATGTACCTTCAGGGAATCTTGTTCATAGAGCACAGCATACAAAAAGAAGTCAGACTGGTTTGTTCTACATTTGTTCACCTGATAAAGAAACAGTACAGGTGAATCTTTATCAAGGAACAAAGCATACTAGAATAAGTCAGACTTCTTCCATCTGCTGAGTCCATCTTGCAGAATATCCTTTAGGTATCTAGAATAGATTGGGAACAGCCGCCATCCTGTTTTTTCCCTGCTGCATCTTCTTCTTCTTCTTCTTCTTTCTTCTTCTTCTTCTTCTTCTTCTTCTTCTTCTTCTTCTATGTACCTTCAGGGAATCTTGTTCATAGAGCACAGCATAATAAAAGAAGTCAGACTTGTTTGTTCTACATTTGTTCACCTGATAAAGAAACAGTACAAGTGAATCTTTATCAAGGAACAAAGCATACTAGAACAAGTCAGACTTCTCCCATCTGCTGAGTCCATCTTGTAGAATATCCTATAGGTATCTAGAATACATTGGGAACAGCCGCCATCCTTTTTTTTCCCTGCTGCCATCTTCTTCTTCTTCTTCTTCTTCTTCTTCTTCTATGTACCTTCAGGGAATATTGTTCATAGAGCACAGCATAATAAAAGAAGTCAGACTTGTTTGTTCTACATTTGTTCACCTGATAAAGAAACAGTACAAGTGAATCTTTATCAAGGAACAAAGCATACTAGAACAAGTCAGACTTCTTCCATCTGCTGAGTCCATCTTGCAGAATATCCTTTAGGTATCTAGAATACATTGGGAACAGCCGCCATCCTTTTTTTTCCCTGCTGCCATCTTCTTCTTCTTCTTCTTCTTCTTCTTCTTCTTCTATGTACCTTCAGGGAATCTTGTTCATAGAGCACAGCATAAAAAAAGAAGTCAGACTTGTTTGCTCTACATTTGTTCACCTGATAAAGAAACAGTACAGGTGAATCTTTATCAAGGAACAAAGCATACTAGAATGTCAGACTTCTTCCATCTGCTGAGTCCATCTTGCAGAATATCCTTTAGGTATCTAGAATAGACTGGGAACAGCCGCCATCCTGGTTTTTCCCTGCTGCCATCTTCTTCTTCTTCTTCTTCTTCTTCTTCTTCTTCTTCTTCTATGTACCTTCAGGGAATCTTGTTCATAGAGCACAGCATAATAAAAGAAGTCAGACTTGTTTGTTCTGCATTTGTTCACCTGATAAAGAAACAGTACAAGTGAATCTTTATCAAGGAACAAAGCATACTAGAATAAGTCAGACTTCTTCCATCTGCTAAGTCAATCTTGCAGAATATCCTTTAGGTATCTAGAATACATTGTGAACAGCCGCCATCCTGTTTTTTCCCTACTGCATCTTCTTCTTCTTCTTTTTCTTCTTCTTCTTCTTCTTCTTCTTCTTCTTCTTCTTCTATGTACCTTCAGGGAATATTGTTCATAGAGCACAGCATAATAAAAGAAGTCAGACTTGTTTGTTCTACATTTGTTCACCTGATAAAGAAACAGTACAAGTGAATCTTTATCAAGGAACAAAGCATACTAGAATGTCAGACTTCTTCCATCTGCTGAGTCCATCTTGCAGAATATCCTTTAGGTATCTAGAATACATTGGGAACAGCCGCCATTCTGTTTTTTCCCTGCTGCATCTTCTTCTTCTTCTTCTTCTTCTATGTACCTTCAGGGAATATTGTTCATAGAGCACAGCATAATAAAAGAAGTCAGCCTTGTTTGTTCTACATTTGTTCACCTGATAAAGAAACAGTACAAGTGAATCTTTATCAAGGAACAAAGCATACTAGAACAAGTCAGACTTCTTCCATCTGCTGAGTCCATCTTGCAGAATATCCTTTACGTATCTAGAATAGATTGGGAACAGCCGCCATCCTATTTTTTCCCTGCTGCCATCTTCTTCTTCTTCTTCTTCTTCTTCTTCTTCTTCTTCTTCTTCTCTTGGAATTTTTTATTTTTTTTATGTTTTTTGTTTATATATTTTTTGGGGATTTTTTTAGTATCTATATTTCTTTTGGATTTTTGTTTTTAATTTTTTTTTTAATATTTTCTTTTTTTTCCAAGTTTTTCCATTCACTTCTTAGTCGTCGCTATTGACTTCCTCTTTCAACTGATTCATCAAATCCGCCAATTCCATAACTACCTTATGAGTATCACCAATCTGTCCAGTCTTTGCCAAAAGTCTCTGCTTTAGACTTTTTATTTCCTTCTTCAGCCGATGCACTTCACTTTCTGTCTCTTTTCTTATTCTTCTTTCCTCTATTAGCTCTTTATCAAGCCTTTTGCTCTCTTCCTCTCTCCTTAGAAGTTCTCTCTTTTGAAGTTTCACTATATCATCAATTTCCCTCCTAAGATGCTTTTTCTCGTCCTGAGGTTTTCCTTCAAGATCACCTTTTCCTTTCGCTCCCATTACATTTACCACCCTGGTTTCTGCATAATCATCACCTTTAGTAGCAGAATCTCCATCTGTTCTTAGGCTATTTGCTTCCTGGTATTCTTTAAGTTCCTTTTCAATGTTGTCACTTTTCCAGACGTTTTCATTTTGTTCTGATAATTCCTTTTCTATTATTTGTGTTATCCTTGCCAAAGACATGTTCTTGGCATTCCTATTAAGATTTTCTCTAAAGTCTTGAGATTGTCCACGAAGTTGGCCTTCTTCCTTTATGTTTTTTCGTATGATATTTTCAAAATATTCGATACGCCTCTTCACGATGCCTTCTTCTATTTCCTCCAAGTTAACCTTGTGTTTCTTTCCTGTTTTCTCCTCTTTCAAAGCCTCTTGCCTTACTTCAACAGGAACATACACTTTGTCTAGTCTTTCGTGGGAGATTTCATCCTGTGCAATTTTTCTAATCCTTCTTAAGGCCACTTCTTTTGCTTCCCTCCTAAGATGCTTTCTCTCGTCCTGGGGTTTTCCTTCAAGATCACCTTTTCCTTTCGCTCCCATTACATTTACCCTCCTAATTTCTGCATAATCATCACCTTTAGTAGCAGAATCTCCATCTGTTCTTAGGCTATTTGCTTCTTGGTATTCTTTAAGTTCCTTTTCAATGTTGTCACTTTTCCAGACGTTTTCATTTTGTTCTGATAATTCCTTTTCTATTATTTGTGTTATCCTTGCCAAAGACATGTTCTTGGCATTCCTATTAAGATTTTCTCTAAAGTCTTGAGATTGTCCACGAAGTTGGCCTTCTTCCTTTATGTTTTTTCGTATGATATTTTCAAAATATTCGATACGCCTCTTCACGATGCCTTCTATTTCCTCCAAGTTAACCTTGTGTTTCTTTCCTTTTTTCTCCTCTTTCAAAGCCTCTTGCCTTACTTCAACAGGAACATACACTTTGTCTATTTTTTCGTGGGAGATTTCATCCTGTGCAATTTTTCTAATCCTTCTTAAGGCCACTTCTTTTGCTTCCCTCCTAAAATGCTTTCTCTCGTCCTGAGGTTTTCCTTCAAGATCACCTTTTCCTTTCGCTCCCATTACATTTACCCTCCTAATTTCTGCATAATCATCACCTTTAGTAGCAGAATCTCCATCTGTTCTTAGGCTACTTGCTTCCTGGTATTCTTTAAGTTCCTTTTCAATGTTGTCACTTTTCCAGACGTTTTCATTTTGTTGTGATAATTCCTTTTCTATTATTTGTGTTATCCTTGCCAAAGACATGTTCTTGGCATTCCTATTAAGATTTTCTCTAAAGTTTTGAGATTGTCCACGAAGTTGGCCTTCTTCCTTTATGTTTTTTCGTATGATATTTTCAAAATATTCGATACGCCTCTTCACGGTGCCTTCTTCTATTTCCTCCAAGTTAACCTTGTGTTTCTTTCCTGTTTTCTCTTCTTTCAAAGCCTCTTGCCTTACTTCAACAGGAACATACACTTTGTCTAGTTTTTCGTGGGAGATTTCATCCTGTGCAATTTTTCTAATCCTTCTTAAGGCCACTTCTTTTGCTTCCCTCCTAAGATGCTTTCTCTCGTCCTGAGGTTTTCCTTCAAGATCACCTTTTTGTTTATCTTCGAAACCCTGTGTGCTGAGCTTATCTTCTTCTCTCTGTAGTTGAGACTCCCTTAGTCTACTTACTTCCTTCCTCAGAGAATCGTTTTCTTCCTGGTCTTCCTGAAATTTCCTCTCCCTGGATAGTGTCTTGGTCCTCAGTTCATCGTTCTTGCGTTTGTCTTGGTCAGCTTTCTGCCTGAAAGACGCCAGCTCTTGGTCCCTCTGAAGAAGGTCGTCATCTAGATTTGACATTTGGTCATTTATCTCCCCGAGCTTTTGTTGGTAAGCATAAACCTCCTTTACGAGGTCATTTTGCTGGCAATCCTTTCTTCCCTCCTCTTCATCATCATTGCTATTTGAGGTGGAATTTTCCAGTGACGATATTTCTTTCTGATCTGCCACCCACTCTTCCATTTCGCTGATGGAGCAATTGTCTAATTCCTTGTTTAACCCGACGAGCAGAGTGTCCATGGAGCAACCGCTTTCGTTTCCATAGCAACCTGCAAACCAGTCCAGAAGTTTCTTGAAGGGGGATCTCACCGTAAGCACCCCATTAGAAACTAAAAACCCGATGGTGAGAGCCATGCTTAGGGCATCTGTCTGTGGGGTGCCTCCCTCCCCCGCAAGGATCTTAGACGCGAAACACTTACAGTATTTGGTGTTCGTACCCGAACTCTGGCTGGCCTGAACTATGGGTCTTTGGAAAGGGTTGGCACCGATCTCCCTCATGAAATCAAAGTCCATCACACTTACCTTTGGAGCTTGTCCTCCGGTAGCTAAATCGATCATAACGTTTTCCGGGTGGACGTAATTGTAGCAGTAACCTTCGGCGTGGAAATCCTGCAGAATTCCAACCAGTGCTATCAATACACGAAGTACCTGCTCCTTGGTCGGTCGCACGATCCTTGCCCAGTCCCACAGGGTCATTTGTTGACGTGACACGATGATCACCTCCCATTCCTTCACGAGTCCCATGACTTTTGGAACCGCAAGATGCTGGAATCGAAGGAGATTCTCAACCTCGACGTCTAGGCATATCCTATTCTCTTTGAGGCAGAAATCCGAATATTTGCCTACAAGTTCATAGACATCTCCGAATTCACCCCGTTTTATTACCCTGCCTACGAAGGGCAACAAGTCCTCGAGTGAATAAACCCAAGCTTTGTCTTAGGGCAGATTTCAACGGGCTTGATCGATTTGTCGATCATCCTTTTTCCGAGATGTTTCATCTTCAATAGTCCTTCTACTGAGTTCTCTTCAGTAGATTTATCATAACACATAAAGCTGCCTGATTCCTTTGTAGCAGCCAACAATAACAAATTATTTACAAAACTATTAGATCTTATAGCCATAGTTAATATTAACGATCTTGTCACCCCAACTAGCATTAAATATAAAAAAACAGCGAATCGAGCTCCAGCAAATACTTTTTTGGCTTCAGACTGAGTGCCAGAGTCAATATGTCTTCAGGTTAGAAGAGAGAGAGAGAGAGAGAGAGAGAGAGAGAGAGAGAGAGAGAGAGAGAGAGAGAGAGAGAGAGAGAGAGAGAGAGAATACCCGCAAGATGAAAAATGCAAAAAGGAATTAAAAAAAGACCGACGATAACAAAAGGAAAGATTTATGAAAGTTTTCTTTCAGTATGAATCGTAACATTTCACTTCAGCCTCTGAGGAAAATCTAACCCTCTGGAGCCCATTCTGGAAGTCTCCTTCTTTCGTCTTTCGTCTGCGTTCACTCCGATAATGTAATGTTCTTGTTCCTTATAAATTTTCTTTGCATTCTTGTTAACAATTATGGAAATATTCGAAGAATAAGCAATCCAAAATTTCTCTGGTCGTTCGAAATATTCAGTGTCTTCAAAGGCGGAAAAGCTTAGGCTGAAGATGATTTAGTTCTCTTCCGAGATTCCGATTCCTTTATTCTTCGTTCATTTTGACTACATTTGTGAGAATTCTTTCCTATTCTAATGACCGGAGAGAGAGAGAGAGAGAGAGAGAGAGAGAGAGAGAGAGAGAGAGAGAGAGAGAGAGAGAGAGGGGGGGGGGCAATCTAAAATATCTCTGGTTGATAGAAATCTTCGAAAGCGGAAAACAGGAGGAATTTTACGCCGAAACGATTTGTTCTCTTCCAAGATTTCCATTTCCTTATTCTTCTTTCATTTTGACTCCAATTGTAGGAATTCTTTCCTATTCTAATGACCGGAGAGAGAGAGAGAGAGAGAGAGAGAGAGAGAGAGAGAGAGAGAGAGAGAGAGAGAGAGAGAGCAATCTCAAATGTCTGGTTGATAGAAATCTTCGAAGGCGGAAAACAGGAGGAATTTTACGCCGAAACGATTTGTTCTCTTCCAAGATTTCCATTCCTATATTCTTTCATTTTGACTCCATTAGTGAGAATTCTTTCCTATTCAAATGAGAGAGAGAGAGAGAGAGAGAGAGAGAGAGAGAGAGAGAGAGAGAGAGAGAGAGAGAGAGAGTAATGAAATTTCATTGCCGAATAGGTGCAACTCAGGCAAGCTGATGTTGGTGCCATTCAACGGTTCCAGACGTACGATATAATTTTGAAGACGCCAAACCAATAAACTTTAATGATATATATATATATATATATATATATATATATATATATATATATATATATATATATATATATATATATATATATATATATATATATATATATATATATATATATATATATATATATATATATATATATATATACAGATCTTTTCATGACGAGTCTTGATGTTGAGTCTTTATTCACTAATGTACCTGTGGAAGAAACTATCAATATTATTTCAAACAAATTATTTTCTGAACCTAATACCACTTTTAATGATTTTAATCGCACGTCTTTTAAAAAACTTTTGGAGCTAGCGGTGCTGGACACCTCTTTCGTTTTTAATGGTAATTTGTACAAACAACTTGATGGGATGGCTATGGGTTCCCCCTTGGGACCCACCTTTGCTAATATTTTCATGTGCTCCCTGGAGGAGACCATGCTGGAAAATTGCCCTTTAAGTTATCATCCCTTGTTTTATGTTAGGTATGTTGATGATACCTTTGCTCTATTCAGAGATGAGTTCGGCGCTGAATCGTTCCTTGACTTTGCCAACTCACAACATGAAAACATATCATTCGCCGTAGAAAAGGAGGAAGATAACAAACTCCCCTTTTTAGATGTGTTGGTGTCTAGAAATAGAGAAGGTTTTAGTACCACGATTTTTAGAAAAAAGACGTTCACTGGGTTAGGTTCAAACTTTTATAGCTCTTGTTTTTATAATTTTAAAACTAATTCTATTTTTACTCTTCTCCACAGAGCATTCCTTTTGACCTCTAGTTGGGAATCTTTCCATATTGAAATTATTTATTTATGTGAATATTTTAAGAAAAACTGTTTCCCCACCAAAATATTTTTTAAACTTCTTAATAGATTATTGAATGACAAGTTAGCTCAGACTCCAAAAACACTTAAAGTTCCTAAACTAAAATTTTATGCGAGTTTTCCTTTTCTTCATGAGGATTTCCTAAAGAAAAAGTTTACTGAAATTATCCAACAACACTTCCCAGCAGTGGAAGTTAAACTCATCCCTAAGAACCCTCTCACTATTGGCTCGCTTTTCCACTTCAAAGATCGATTGAGTCCTTATATGTCCTCTGGTGTGGTATATAAATATAATTGCCCAAAGTGTAACTCTGGGACCTACGTAGGATCTACCAAGAGGTTGTTAAAGGTCAGAATTGATTCCCATAGAGGTGTTAGCTATCGAACTGGTTGCAGAATATCCAACCCTGAACATTCTAATATTCGGATTCATGCTAGAATGTGCAAACAAAATATTGAAAACAAAGATTTTACCATCATTGGTCAAGTGTCAAATAACCTTGACTTACCTCTTCTTGAGTCCATATTGATCAAACGACTAGTTCCGTCGTTAAATACCCAAGCTTCTTCTATTCAGTTGTATTTGTCATAGTTTTCTTTGGTTTATTTTCTAACTCTTGTTGGCATACAGTTTCTCACTACGCTTCTGCGAGGTTGGTTCCACTACTTTGTCTGATGTATATATATTTATTTATTAATTTTTTCCTTTTAATTTTCATTTAAATTTCAACAGTTTTTTTATAGTTTTGAATGAATTTGTAAAAATTTTTAACTGTTTCTTAATTCTTTCGTATATGTTTTATTTTTAGCCCTGGACGATGTGATTAAGAATCACGAAACGTTGGGAATAATAAAAAAGGACAATTTGAACAACTCTTTCCCTATCCATACCATGAAATTTGTGTTCATTACTGGCTGCTGCTGCCTTCACCGAATATATATATATATATATATATATATATATATATATATATATATATATATATATATATATATATGAAATAATAATAATAATAATAATAATAATAATAATAATAATAATAATAATAATAATAATAATAATAATAATAGGGGGGATTGTGTAATAGATTTGGTGACAGACTGACTACTGGGGAATATGAAAAGTTCTAATTTATACAACTATTAACTATTTAAATAGATATTAAATCCTTCCTAGTACCATAGAAATGGTGAACTATTCTCACAACATAATTTTTTGTTGTACACTTAACCGTCCTTCCTTTACATAAACCAGATGACTCTCTTACTTATGGTACAAAAGAAAATGCAAACCCATTGGGCTCATGCATTTGGCATCAAAATTGTGGTGAATTATCAAAACATAATTTTTTGTACTAAACCGTCCTTCCTTTACCTAAACCAGATGGATCTCTTACTCATAGTCCAAAAGAAAACTCAAACTCTTTGAGCTCATGCATTTGACAATAAATAGTGCAATGAGAAACTTAATATTCATTATAACTATTTTCCTGAAGCTAAACAAATTGGTATAATCTTACTTTCGCAATAAATTAAAACTTTAAAACTTCATTTTGATACTAAATAGTATTCTTAACCAATTAACTTCAGCCTTTTTTTTTTTTTTTTTAGTTTTTCTAAATGAGCTAAAGATATTCTCTGTGCACTTGTTGGATAATCTTTAATGTACTTCTATTAAGTGAATGTGATTGTGGTAGTTCTTAATCTGCTGGTTACCATCCAGTATTTAAAACTTTCATATTACCTAAATATTTTGATTACTTAACGTAATACCTGAATGCCTGTGCTAAAATTAATCGTCTGATAACCAGTTTCAGTCTGTGGTTTGCAAGGGTTTTTTGTTGCTTATGTAATTCATTGATTAGGGTTCTGGTGACCGATGTGGTAACGTCCCTGACTGGTGAAACCCCAGACTGGGGTTCGAGTCCCACTCAAACTCGTTAGTTTCTTTAGTCACTGCAAGCTCACCATCCTTGTGAGCTAAAGATGGGGGGTTGGGGGAGTCATCAGCAGCCACTGGCTGTCCCTCTTTGGTAGTAGCTTGGGTGGAGAGGGGGCTTGTACGCTGATCCTAAGTGTATATTATGGTCAGTCTCTAGGGCATTGTCCTTCTCGATAGGGTAATGTCACTGTCCCTTGCCCCTCCAATACATGAGCGGCCTTTAAACATTTAAACCTAGTATTGCAAAGAAACATTCTGTCTTTGTACTGTAATACCATATGGGCTACGTATATTGAAAGTAAGGTTGCACAGAATTAAATTGATAGAACATGCTTAAACGTTAATCATAAGTGTAGTAGCGTATGTTATAAAGGATTTAATCATTTTATTAGTTACCTCAAAGACGGGATGTGATTCTTCTTACTTTTACAGTAGGATCGGAGTCCTTCAAGAGTGATGTTCATTTGTTATTTTCATATTTTTATACAAAAGTTTGTTTACGATGTTCTCATTCACAAGTAACAAGCCACTCAGAGCTGTAGCAGTAATGTAACTTAAGAGGGATAAATATATTTTAATAATACAAACGTATCAATGAATCCCACTAAGGAGGAATCGGTGATATCGGATAAGATGTAGAACATCACACTAATAAACTAATATTATTATTATTATTATTATTATTATTGCATCGGCAGAATTCAATTTCCTGCCCAATTTCTCGATTCTACGGACAATTCTCTTTTCAGGGTTGCTTCATTCAGCTAGCAAGTTGGCGAAGTTCATCAGGTGGGTGAAGAATACAATTCAGGTTAAGGCTGGATGTAATTAATACAAGTAAAAGTAATACTCGAAAATTACAACAGGTAAAGTAAGGAGTGGATCGCGACGCGTTTCGGAACTGCTTGCTCCGTCTTCAGGCGAGAAGTGAGGCTCTGGCGGGATCTGGGTCCTTATATATCCTGGCTCTGGTTCGTAGAGAGGGGCCTCGAATCTTGATTGGTCGAGCGGATGTTATAGGCTCGGGTGGCAGATGTACGGCGAGCTCAGCTCAGCCTCCCAGGCTGAGAGGTAGGAAGGAATCCTGGATCCTGATTGGTCAGGACGCGCGCCGAGCCAGCCAAAAAGTCAGGCAGGCTCCTCTCTCGCTCAGCGGACTGGGCTGAGAGAGGTATCCGAGCTCCCTGATTGGCTGAGGCGCGCGCTGAGACGGGCTCAAAGTCAGGCAGCCCATTCCTATGCTCAGCAGACTGGAATTCCGGACCATGCTCGCCGCCAA
This sequence comes from Palaemon carinicauda, assembly GCF_036898095.1. NCBI lineage: Eukaryota > Metazoa > Arthropoda > Malacostraca > Decapoda > Palaemonidae > Palaemon > Palaemon carinicauda. Next base: position 110,488,178 of record NC_090725.1, on the reverse strand, counting down.
AATCAGCATTCGGCCAGACGATTTCTCCATTTGTGGGGGTGTCAGGATCGGGGTTGTAATCGTTCTGGGGGTCTTGTTCTTGGTTCCTAGCGTTGGTAGTCGACAGGATGGTAGGAGGAACATCTCTTGAGTCGTATTCAATGCTGGTTTCTCGTTCTGGATTAACAGGGCTTTCAACATTCGTAAGCGTCTGCTGTCCAAGGCGCTGCCAATAATTTTGGTATTGGCGACAATGTCTGCCCGGCTAATTTGGGTGTTATGTCGCTGTAGAGCAGGATTTCTTATAGCACCTCGCTGGACGTGGCACGAAATCCTCTACCGAAAGTTTCATTGTAGTCATACCGATGTATTTGCTGGGGCATCCTCAGACTGGGCATTGATAAGAGTAGACTACATTTGTCTTCTTCAGAGGGTCGTTATCAGGGGGCGCTGGATTGTTCCTCATGATCAAGCTGCGGGTTTTTTCAGTCTGGTAATAGATGATGAGTTTCACTTTCGTGGTCTCATCAGTAGGTGACACGTTGTTAGTGATGATGTCTTTAATGGCCTTCTCATCCCACTGATATTCTGCGTGCATGAGGCCCTTGTAGTAAAGTTTGATGTCTCTAGATCCGTTGGTGGAGGTCTCGGACCTATCTCTAGTGCTGTCGGACCCCTGGCTGGCGCTGTCGGACCCTTCCACCGCAAAGGACCCATACCACTTGTCTATAGCTGTCCTCACTTCACGCTGGACTTGCTTGTTGCTGTAGCCGTTATTGATGAGGACCTGTGCGGCCACTTCATCACCCGACCGAGACCAACCGACAAGCGCCTGGAGATGGAATTACTCCTAGATTCCATCCTCAACCTCCAAGAACGTGGTGCCCACAGGACGACTGACGCCCTTCAGCCGCTTCTGCTCGCCGTGGCCCTTACTGATAGGGGCAGGTACAGCAGCGGCATCGTTTCTAAGGAGATGAGAGCTGCAGCTAAAGAGCTCAAACGAGTTGCTGATGTCACCGTCCGTCGGGCCGACAAGACAGCTGCCTTTGTACTCATCAATACCCATGAGTACCACGAGAAATTGGACGCCATCCTCGCCGACCTGACCAAATTCGAGCGCCTCACGAGCAACCCTGTTGAAGACATCAAGAGGGAGGCAAATCGCACCATCGAGGCCATTAATGCTGCAACTAACGCCATACACCTGCCCATGATTTCGGGGGATTATGGCCCTGGTTACCTCTACAGCAATGTTAAAACCCACTTCGACCTATCATCAGCCAATGCCCTACGCCTACATACCAGCTGGCCAAGAGACTGAACACGATTTTGACGCCATATGTCCCCGACCGCCACTGTGTGGCCTCCTCTGCCGAATTCCTAGAGAGGATCAAGGACGTCCGCGGCGAGGGGGTCATAGCATCGATGGACGTCGAATCTTTGTTCACTAATGTCCCTGTTGACGAAACCATCGAGCTTATCGCTGATGGAGTCTACAGGGACGAGACAACTCCGGAATTGAATATCCCAGAGCAAGCCCTTCGGACCCTCCTTGCCATCTGCACTAAGAGGGCCCCCTTTACTACTCATCGTGGGCACATGTACTTACAAAAGATCCGTTGGCGATGGGATCGCTCTTGGGCGTACTCTTTGCTAACTTCTACAGGGGAGTAGTAGAGGAGAGGGTATTCTCCCAACTCGAGTGCCCCCTCGCTTACTTCCGTTATATTGACGATACTTTCGTCAAAGCTACTTCCACCGAAGCCATCGAGAACCTAAGGAGAACCTTTGAGGACAACAGCATCCTCCACTTCACCCTTGAGAACAGCGTCGACAACAGCCTCCCGTTCCTGGAAGTCTTGATTTCTTCCACCAACGAGGGATTCCAGACCACTGTCTACACTAAGCCCACAAATCTCGGCATGTGTTTAAATGGCGAAAGTGAATGTCCTGCCCGCTACAAGGCCTCGACCATCAAGGCCTTTGTACGCAGGGCCTTGTCACACTGCTCGTCATGGACTGACACCCACAAGGAGCTGGAATGGGCTGCACAGGTCCTCATCAATAACGGCTACAGCAACAAGCAAGTCCAGCATGAAGTGAGGACAGCTATAGACAAGTGGTATGGGTCCTCTGCGGTGGAAGGGTCCGACAGCGCCAGCCAGGGATCCGACAGCACTAGAGATAGGTCCGAGACCTCCACCAACAGATCTAAAGACATCAAACTTTACTACAAGGGCCTCATGCACGCAAAATATCAGCGGGATGAGAAGGCCATTAAAGACATCATCACTAACAACGTGTCACCTACTGATGAGACCACAAAAGTGAAACATCATCATCTATTACCAGACTGAAAAAAACCCGCAGCTTGAACATGAGGAACAATCCAGCGCCCCCTGATAACGACCCTCTGAAGAAGACAAATGTAGTCTACTCTTATCAATACCCAGTCCGAGGATGCCCTGGAAAATACATCGGTATGAATACAATGAAACTTTCGAAGAGGATTTCGTGCCACGTCCAGCGAGGTGCTATAAGAAATCCTGCTCTACAGCGACATAACACCCAAATTAGCCGGGCAGACATTGTCGCCAATACCAAAATTATCGGCAGCGCCCTGGACAGCAGGCGCTTACGAATATTGGAAGCCCTGTTAATCCAGAACGAGAAACCAGCATTGAATACGACTCAAGAGATGTTCCTCCTACCATCCTGTCGACGCACCAACGCTAGGAACCAAGAACAAGACCCCCAGACCCCCTGACACCCCCACAAATGGAGAAATCGTCTGGCCGAATGCTGATTTTGGCGGCGAGCATGGTCCAGAATTCCAGTCTGCTGAGCGTAGGAATGGGCTGCCTGACTTTGAGCCCGTCTCGGCACGCGCCTCAGCCAATCAGGGAGCTCAGATACCTCTCTCAGCCCAGTCCACTGAGCGAGAGAGGAACCTGCCTGACTTTTTGGCTGGCTCGGCGTGCGTCCTGACCAATCAGGATCCAGGATTCCTTCCTACCTCTCAGCCTGGGAGGCTGAGCCGAGCTCGTCGTACATCTGCCACCCGAGCCTATAACCTCTGCTCGACCAATCAAAATTGGAGGCCCCTCTCTACGAACCAGAGCCGGGATATATAAGGACCCAGATCCCGCCAGAGCCTCACTTCTCGCCTGAAGACAGAGCAAGCAGTTCCGAAACTCGTCGCGATCCACTCCTGACTTTACCTGTTGTAATTTTCGAGTATTACTTGTACTTGTATTAATTACATCCAGCCTTAACCTGAATTTTATTCTTCACCCACCTGATGAACTTCGCCAACTTGCTAGCTGAATGTAGCAACCCTGAAAAGAGAATTGTCCGTAGAATCGATAAATTGGACAAGAAATTGAATTCTGCCGATGCAGGCTTAGTATTCAACTTCACCTGTTTGAAGGAGGGTCTCCTACCATGATATTATTATTATTATTATTATTATTATTATTATTATTATTATTATTACTTGATAAGCTACAACCCTAGTTGGAAAAGCAGGATACTATAAATTCAGGGGCCCCAACAGGGAAAATAACTCAGCGAGGAAAGGAAACAAGGAAAAATTAAATATTTTAAGAATAGCAACGACATCTAAATAAATATGTCAATATAAAACATAAAAAAATTAACAAAACATGAGAAAGAGAAATTAGGTAGAATAGTGTGCCCAAATGTACCCCTCAAGTAACAAGCTTCTTAGCTAATACCAATTCCCTAATATCGCAAGAGGGTCTGCCCCTCTCTTTTATTCTTCTCCTGTACTTCTCTTTCTCCCTATTTCCTTAATCTTTCCCATCCCGAGTACCTGCCTTTGAGCTATAAACTGGATCGTATCAAGGGGTACTCTTCCTTTCCCCATATTCCCCACTTCCCTATTCTTATTATTGGTGGTACCCTCAAGCAAGAGAACTCTAATCCAAGACAATGGAAAACCATGGTAAATGAGCAAACACAAATAATAATGAACATGTAGTGAACACTACAGTTATCAGGAAGTTTCTTTAACTTATCTTTATTTTCTCTCTGATTTCGGCCGAGTTAATCATGAGACCCTTGCTTTCCAAATTAAGCGGCGGTTAGATATAATCAATAGTTACAACTGGACACTACAGTGACTAGATAAATCCAATTTCTACTCTTCCATCAGATTTAATATCACATACACAAGACGTATGCAGATGATGCTACTCTTTGCACCAATTCCATCTCCTAAATGTAGATATGGGGTTGCTGAATCCCTTAATGGAGATCTGTAATCGTTATAGTGTCTGTCTGATCAAAGATCTGACAGTGATTTTAGCCTTCTGAATGCTTTGTAAACATTATAGACGCTGTCAGAGTAAAGATCTGATAGTGATTTTAGGCTTCTGGAAGCCTAAACATTATAGAGAATGTCTGAGCAAATATTTGACAATGATTTTAGCCTTCTTCAAGCATTGTAAACGTTATAGATGCTGTCAGAGCAAAGATCTGATAGTGATTTTAGTCCTTCTGGAAGCCTAAACGTTATAGAGGATGTATGAGCAGAGATTTGGCAGTGATTTTAGGCTTCTGGAAGCCTAAACATTATAAAAAATGTCTGAGCAAAGATCTGAGAGTGATATTAGTCTTCTGGAAGCTTAAACATTATAGATAATGCCTGAGCAAAGATTTGGCAGTGATTTTAGCCTTCTGGATTCGTTGTAAACATTGTTTGCTAGATACCTATGCATATAATAAAACGCTCTCCAAATCAATCCAAATCTATTTCTGAATCCATTAACACATATCATAGCAAGATCTCCTGCATTTTCCAAATTTTGAAATTAGAAACAAAGTAAAGATATTCATTTGGTCTATACCACCATAACCATCAAAGTCTTGCTTGAGGGTACACTCGGGCATAATGTACTATCTTATTTCTCTTTTTCTTGTGTGGTTAATGTTTTTATAGTTTATATCGATATTAATTTTGATGTTACCGTTCGCAAAATTTTTTATTTTTTCTTGTTTCATTTCCTCACTGGGCTATTCTCCCTGTTGGACCCCCTGGGCTTATAGCATCCTGCTTTTCCAACTAGGGTTGTCGTCTAGCAAGTAGTAATAATAATAATAATAATAATAATAATAATAATTATAATAATAAAATTTGCTTTAATTTCAGGGGACTGAACTGTTAAACTAGTTAAGTTTAGTCTTAGTCAGGATTCAGAGTCTTCTCTGAATCCTGGTGTCAGGTCGAGTGTCTCATCAATAAGCTTAATGTCAAACACATCAGTGACAATGGTTGCCTTTCCTTTTACTTTAGTATTAAACATGGCATTTACTCTTGTACTTTTACATGCCTTGCTTGAATCCTGCAGCATTGTAAAGAATTTCGTGCTGGTGTAAAAACTTGATATTTTTCCAGGTTGACCTTTTGTTCATTAACAAGGCGAGTGTTACCAAATCCATATAATCAATAAAGGAATTATTATTATTATTATTATTATTATTATTATTATTATTATTATTATTATTATTATTATTATTATTATTATGATTAATTATTATCTTCATTATTATTATTATTATTATTATTATTATTATTATTATTATTATTATTATTATTATTATTACTAATTGCTAAGCTACAACCCTAGTTGGAAAAAGAGAATGTTATAAGCCCAGGGGCTCCAACAGGGAAAATAGCCCAGTGAAGAAAGGAAACAAGGAAAAATAAAATATTTTAAGAACAGTCACATTAAAGTGAATATCTCCCATATAAATTAAAGAAAAATTAAAAAAAAAGAGGAAGAAAAATAAGGAATTATCTACATAGTAGGAGCTTTGAGTGCTACTTGCTCAATACAATGATATTTAACTGCTTTAAAAAAGGAAATATGTAAATTATTATCATTATTATTATCATTATTATTACTGTATTATTATTATTGATATTAATATTGTTGTTGTTGTTGTTGTTAACTAAACTACAACCCTAGTTGGAAAAGCATGATTCTATAAGCACAAGGGATCCAGCAGAGAAAAATAGCCCAGTGAAGAAAGGAAACAAGGAAATAAATAAACTACATGTGAAGTAATAAACAATTAGAATAAAATATTTAAAGAACAATAACAACAATAAATTAGATGTTTCACATATAAACTATAACTTAAAAAAAAAGAGGAATATAAGTTAGATAGAATAGTGCTCGAGTCTACCCTCAAGAAAGAGAACTCTACTCCAAGGCGGTGGAAGGCTATGGTACAGAGACTATGGCACTATCCAAGACTAGAGAACAATGTTTTGATTTTGGAGTGTCCTTCTTCTAGAAGAGCTGCTTACCATACCTAAAGCTTCACTCCACCATTACTAAGAGTAAAGTAGCCACTGAACAATTACAATGCAGTAATTAACTCCTTGAGCGAAGAAGAATAGTTTGATGAAGTAGAAAAGAAATAAATGATAACTCAACTAAATTCTAGATAGTGATATTAATATGGAATGGACGAAAATCTGCATTAATTTCTGGCAAATGATATTTAGAAGGTAAATGAAACTTGAAATAAATTAAGCAACCATAAGGCAAAATGCTTTGTACAGTTATACAGATATATATATATATATATATATATACTTATATATATATATATATATAGTATATATATATATATATATACATACATATATATATATATATATATATATAAAGTGACCGGAATTCTTGCCGCATACATTCTTGCCGTAGGACTTTCTGTCACGGACTTTTTGCCGTAGGAATCTTTGCCACTAGGTATTTTTGCCGTAAGGAATTCATGCCGAAAATTGCATATCAATTTTATAATTTAAAAGTATATGAAAGAGTTGACCTATAAAAAAAATAGGTATAGTGGCCTACATACATACATCTAATGCGATGGATGGTCTCTGATAATTAGCTCTTACTTATGAAGTTTTAAACAAGCAGTTTTAGCCCATACATACACTCCACTGGTCTTTGATAAATAGCTCGTGCTTCTAAAGTTTAAAACAAGTTGTTACATACCTACTTGCATACATACATACACACATACATCTATGTATGTATTTATAAAGTTGGAAAATATTTATAATAACGGTAACTTTTTTCGGCTTAGAATAGATTTATGTTCCATTATTCAAGCCCTTCACAATGCCGCATACTGTGAAAACTATCCGTGGAGGGAGAAAAGTTAGTTGACGATAATAATTTCGTATACAGAATCGACAGAACATTAGAAAGTAAAACTTATTGGAAGTGTGAAATTAAAAACTGTAAAGCAAGAGTCCACACACTTCTGGAAAGTGAAGGTGATATAGCAATATGCAAAACTGTTGGTGAACATAGCCATTCCGCTAACCCAACAAAACCAAAAGTGTACTCCACCTTAGCAAAAATGAAAGAAAATGCTACTAATTCCCAGTTGTCTGCAAGATCATTAATTGCCAGTGCTTCTGCTAGCTTAGATGAAGCGGGATGTTATCTTATGTCATCTAATGCAACTTTGTCTCGAAATATTAGGAAATGGAGGCAGGTTCATGTACAGGATGCTCCTATTCCTAATGCAAGAAATGGCTATGCAATTCCTTAAGACTTTATATATATATAGTTAAGTGAGATGTTTACTGAAATTTAATTTATAAGACTATACAAATAATATTAGTCTTGTGACTATTACCCTTCCCCTAGAATCCTGACTTCAAAGAAGTACTGTAATGCAAATTCAATTTGGATAATAACTGTTTTACTTATAGGCACTTGTGTACGCAACCGGTCAAATATGATGGCTAAATATTTAGATAAATATAAACACACCCGCACACGCCCCCCCCCCCCTCACCAGGGTATGACTAAAGCTTGGAGGAAAAATATTATCCTCCTAGGACTAAAGCCTCTCCCCTCGCATGAGGGGCGGGGAGAGACCAAGTAGTTATATGTTTGACAATGATGCTGAGCGTGACAGGAAAATATATATATACACATATATATATATATATATATATGTTTGTATATAAGTGTGTATATATATATACATACAGTATATATATATATATATATACTGTATATATATATATATATATACAGTATATATACATATATACATTATATATATATACATATATATATATATATATATCTTTATATATGTAAATGCCAGACAATTGCTCTTTTTTATACAAGGAAGATAAAGTCTCCAAGGAATTTGGGATTTATATTTATATCTTCTCGTCTGTTAAAGCAGTAACTTGACCAATAATGCTAAAAGAGAAATTGAAAAACTAAATCTATCTGCATTATGCTTCTTCATCTGCACAGATCTGTTTGAAGCAAAATTAAATAATTACTCTCCTACCACATTCACCCATAAAAAAAATTTCCAAGAAAAAGCTTTCTCATGTAGTATCTAAATACTGCTATTATTATTATTATTATTATTATTATTATTATTATTATTATTATTATTATTATTAGTCAAGCTACAACCATATTTGGAAAAGCAAGATGATATAAGCCCAACGGCTCTAACAAGGAAAAATAGCCCAGTGAGGAAAGGAAACAAGTAAATAAATAAACGATATAAGAATCATTGGAAATTTAAAATGAATTAAAAAAAAAATTAACAACATTAAAACCTAACCTAACCTATACAAATCTTCTTCACTTAAGGGGTTAACTAATGCACTTGTAATTGTTCAGTGGTTACTTTCCTCTTGGTAAGGGTAGAAGAGACTCTTCAGCTATGATAGGCAGCTCTTTTAGGAGAAGGACACTCGAAAATCAAACCATTGTTCTCTAGTCTTGGGTAGTGCCATAGCCTCTGTACCATGGTCTTCCACTGTCTTGAGTTAGAGTTCTCTTGCTTGAGGGTACTCACAGGCACACTATTCTATCTTATTACTCTTCCTCTTGTTTTGTTAAAGTTTTTATATTCTATATAGGAAAAATTCATTTTAATGTTGTTACTGTTCTTAAAATATTTTATTTTTCCTTGTTTCCTTTCCTCACTGGGCTATTTTCCCTGTTGGGGCCCCTGGGCTTATAGCATCCTGCTTTTACAACTAGGGTTATAGCTTAGCAAAAAAAAAAAAAATATTAATAATAATGAAAATAATGAAAATAAGGTCTTGCTAATATGGTATTTGCAAAATATCAAACACAATAATATCTTTTAAGACATTTACATGAAGAAATTAATTATTAATGATATATGAACTTGTATAATTTATTAATATTCTATGTGCTTAAATAAATAAATAGTAAATCCCGATAGCATTTTATATATATATATATATATATATATATATATATATATATATATATATATATATATATATATATATATATAACTTTCTTATATTCTAAAATTCTCTTTCTGAGTGGAGATACCTTATCGTGGTGAGAGGGTCTGTGTATCGCCATGATCAGCAAAGCTTTACTAGTCAAGGCCACCTATACTAGGTTGGTTTGCTGTGAGCAATCACATTAACGTCTCCTACCATCACCAATCCGTACTGGCCAGCGTGGTGATGAAAACTGGCCAAACCCCAGACATGAGCATAGACTTGTCCGAGGCTTTTGCCATGCAGTGGAATAGAAACGTCTGCATTTGTTGTTGTTATTGTTGTTGTTTTTGTTGTTGTATTTCCTTAAGTATAAATCAACCTACTGTAGGTCTGTCTTGTTAATATCTTCTGCAGCAAATTAACATAAAATCAGTTGACGCCAAATGCTAGCGTTAACATTTTGAGCCTTGAGTGAAAAGCCTTTTATAGGTAGCGAAAAACGGATTTTGAGCGAAGCGAAAAATCTATTTTCGGGTGAGATGGCCATGTCGTCCTGATGGAAGTTCCTATAGGGTAGCTTCCTTGGGTATATTACAACTACGGCGATATTCCCAGAGAATTTACCTTAAGGTACCCAGAATTCTAACTCCTGGAGCGAATATCCCTAATAAAAGAACCAGGGATATTGCGAAATATCAGAGGACGTATTCTTGACACGCCACATGGCAATCTGCACCCCGAACAGAGATAACACTTCGAAGGGGTCAATTGGCAAGAAAACGAAAACGAGAAAGAAAAGGAGAGCCGCTCGCAAGGTATCTCTCTTCTCCCTTTTCGTAAGCGTGCATTGCGCCGCTCACGGCGCCATCTGTATTCCTTGTAGCGATACACGAGGTGCTACAGATACTGTATGTAGGGAGGGGACCTACAGCCCTTTCATAGAAAGGGAAGTGCGGGTCCATCAGGACGACATGGCCATCTCACCCAAAAATAGATTTTTCGCTTCGCTCAAAATCCGTTTTTTGGGCTCAAGCCATGTCGTCCTGATGGAAGTATACCAGAGCATTACTGTATCTGTGGATTCTCAAAACGTGCCGTACTCCCCGGAGGTATTTCCCCGGTCGACTAGACCTAAAGACCTAAGATGTTACCGTTATACATCTTTTCAACTAACCATAAACCATGTTAGTGCTTCCTGCCCCCTACAGGGAAGAGTCCTACTAGACTCTGGAAAAGTCTCGAAGAGTACATATACCTATGTATTAATAACAGACAAGCCAATATAGTGGTCTCACCCTATATCATGTAAAGCATAGTTTGTAAAGAACCACTGCGTCAATATGAAATATCGACCAGTTCTCCGTTCAATACTGTACTGGACAAAGGTTTATATCCGAGTAGGAGGAAACTTGCATATCCGCCATCGTCCCCTTAGGGCATGGAGTCCTCCCGCTAAGGGAAAGCATAAACCAATGCAAAAATTGCTTGCATAAAGGAACAATCTATTAGAATTATCCCAGATAAATATACATAGTAAGAATGCTCAATTATTACCAATAAATTGACACAGGTGAAGGAGACGCAAGGTTCGCAAGAACTAGTTTATTGACAAACAATAAATAAAACAGGTTAACAACAATTATATATATATAAGAGGAGGATAACCAAAAAAATAAGCATAAGCATGATAGTAAACAGAAACTTGTTTATCTGAAAGAAAAACATTAGCGCCACTTTTAACATACCGAGGTATCAAAGTTGTAAAAGTCTGTATTACTAATCAGTCACAATAGCGTTAGAAACGCTCGGCACACATGTCTGCACTTATGCTAGGTTCACCTTTGAAAGTGGAACAGTCAACGTGGGCTGCCCGCTGCCCTCACACTTAGTTTGTAGAACAGTATGTAACTACACACTCACCCTGGAATTAATCGTCCCAATTAAATCCACTGTTCCTCGCAGAGTTAAACAGCAGGGTTAACGACGCAACCCACTGCTACCACAGACCTCTTTAGTTGCCCCACTTGCTTCGCATAGTGACGAAAGAACACTCTGGAAGACTTCCAGCCAGTGTATGAACGAAGATGTTCAAAATCCATACAATTAAAGAAATTTAAGGATGAGGCAACTTTCCTCGGATCGTGACCTGCGGGTGTACTGTCAGGATCCGCTCTGCGAATAAAATATGTGATTTTCGCCCAGAGTTGTTTCAGTGATAAATTTGAGCCTGATGTTTCTCCCCTGAATAGTTGACCACCCTTGAAGTCTGAAGTTCTACGAAGATAGACCTTTAGGCATTCTACTGGACATAGAGATGCATCTTCTTTCAGAGGGCAGATTCTCCAGGGACCCCACCTGTTGGTGGGTAACTCGTTCTTGGCGAGAAACGTAGGATCCGGAAACAGGTTCAGCTCTCCCCCATCCAAGAACTGAACACGACCCTCCTCTCTCGAGAGGGCTACAATCTCACTAACCCTGGCCCCGGACGCGAGTGCAAATAGGAAAATAACTTTTTGGGTCAAATCCTTTAACGCACACTCCTCATTGTTCAACAGTGAAGCGAAATGAAGAACTTTATCTAAAGACCATGAAATATGCTTTGGAGGTGCTGAAGGTCTGAGCCTAGCAAAGGCTTTCGGAATTTTATTAAAAATCTCGTTAGCGAGGTCGACCTGGAAGGCATATAAAATGAGTCTTGTCAAAGCAGATTTACACGTTGAAATCGTGTTAGCTGCCAACCCTTGACCATGGAGGTGGATGAAGAAAGATAAGCAGAAGTCCGTCGAGATCTCCTGGGGATTCTTCGCCTTGACAAAGGCCACCCATTTTCTCCAAGATGCTGTCTTTCGAAATCCCGAAACGCTTTCTCACCGCTAGGGAGAGAAAATCATGAGCTGCAGGGTCCGGGTTTTCTGTAATGAAGCGCAGACAGTCGACTTCTGGACTCGCTGGGTCAGAACTGGATCTGGTAGCGGTAGAAACTTCCGCCGTAGTTCCAATGCCAGAGGGAACCACACGCTGTTCGGCCACTTGTGAGCCACTATTGCCGCTACTCCCTTGAAGGATCTCATTTGTTGAGGACCCTCAACAGAAGGTTGTGAGGAGGGAACAGATAAATCCTGGACCATCTGTTCCAGTCGAGGGACATAGCGTCCACTGCTTCCGCCAAGGGGTCCTCGTACGGGGACACGTACAGGGGTAACTTCTTGTTGTCTTTCGTCGCAAAGAGGTCTATCTGCAGTTCTGGGACTTGACTCAAGATGAAGGAGAATGATCCTGCGTCTAGGGACCACTCCGACTCTATCGGTGTGAACCTGGATAGAGCGTCCGCCGTCACATTGCGGACTCCTTGAAGGTGAACTGCCGACAGGTACCACTTCTTCTTTTCCGCCAGTCGAAAGATGGCAAACATCACCTGGTTGAGAGGTGGTGACCTCGATCCTTGTCGATTCAAGCATCTCACAATCACCTCGCTGTCCAGCACCAACCTTTTGTGGATCGAGCGACGCGGGGAGACTTTCTTCAAGGTAAGGAGCACTGCCATAGCTTCAAGAAAGTTTATGTGAAATGTCTTGAATAGATTGGACCAAGTCCCTTGGGCCTTCTTCCGATGAGAATGACCTCCCCACCCCTCCTTCGAGGCGTCTGTGTGGATAGTCAACGAGGGGGGAGGTGGCTGAAGAAGTACCGACTTCTTTAGTTGTCTAGCTTGGGACCAAGGCCTGAGAAGAGTACGTAGACGAAGCGGAACTGGTCTTCTCAGATCTCTTCGCACGTTTGATGCATAACTTCTCCAAACTCCGGTTGCATCCTTTAGCTGTGCTCTTAGCACCAGGTCTGTTAACCGAAGCAAACTGGAGAGAACCCAGCACTCTCTCCTGTTCGCGTCTTAATATCCTTTCGGAATCCAGAAGTCTCTTGACAGAACCAGCTATCTCCTTCCTCTTCTTCGCCGGGATGGAGAATCGGTGTGACACTAGGTCCCAGTGGATTCCCAACCACTGGAACTTTTGAGATGGAGAAAGTCGTGACTTTTTTCTGTTGATCTTGAAGCCTAGATACTCTAGGAACTGGATCACCCGCAGGGAAGCTTGCAAGCATTCTGTCTTGGATGCTGCCCACACCAGCCAGTCGTCCAGGTAGGCTACCACCTGGATTCCCTTTAGGCGTAATTGTTTGAGAGCTACGCTCGCAAGCTTCGTGAAGATCCTTGGGGCTATATTTAGCCCGAATGGCATGGCTCTGAAGGCGTATAGTCTTCGTTGTAGCTTGAACCTCTATGGAGACGGTAAATGCCCTCTTGGGCAGTAAGGTCCTTATGTGTTGCAGTGTTAGCATCTTGAACTTGCAGTTCACTATGAACTTGTTGAGTGGCGACAAGTCCAGAATGACTCTGAGTTTTTCCGAGTCCTTCTTGGGATTACAAAACAGCCTCCCTTGGAATTTGATGGACTTTACCCTTCGGATCACTTTTTTCTCCAACAGTTCTTGAATGTACTCCTCCAGAACGGGGGTGGAGTGTTGGAAAAATCGAGGGCACGGGGGTGGAGTGCTCTACCAGCTCCAACCCAGTCCATTCTTGAGTAGGCTGTGGGCCCAGGGATCGAAGGTCCACCGATCCCGAAAATTCTGAAGTCTCCCTCCTACCGGTATCATCTCACTTCGACTGCTGTCCTGAGGTCTTGCCTCCCTGACCGTGACCACCCCTGAATCCCCTTCCCCTTGAGGGGTGCCTAGACGAGCCTCTGGCTGCTCCTCTAGGCTTTGCTCGAAAGGTAGTAGACTGCCCTTCGAACGTTGGGTTAAATGCCGGAGACTGCGTCGACACGGCTTGGGGTACCCATTGGAATGTGGTTGGGGTTTGTGCCACCATCTGGGGCACTGAAGGCATAGGCAATTGCTGTTGCTGTCTAAATGGCTTGGCTGGCCGAGAGGGTAGCCTAGTCCTCTTAGTCTTCCTCTTTGGTTGGGGACCCTCATCCAGGGAAGACTTTCTCTTGAGAGACAGGCCCCACTTCTGGAGAAGGTTTCTATTCTCCGTGGCGGCCTTATCCACAACCTCCTTGACCGCTTCGTTAGGGACAAGGTCTTTGCCCCAAATGTTGGAGGAGATTAGTTTCCTTGGCTCGTGCCTCACCGCAGCCGAGGCGAACACAAACTCCCTACAAGCTCTCCTCGCCTTGACGAAGCTGTAAAGATCCTTCGTCGCTGTGGCCAGATGAGTCTTGGCCACTACCATGAACATCTCATGGACCTTGGGGTCACTTGCCATTGTCTCAAGAGTGGTTTGAAGAGACATTGAGGCAGCCAGTCTTTCTTTCGTCTCGAGCTCCCTCCGCAAAAGAAAGTCAGACAGCTTAGGGAGGTTCTCACCGAACCGACGTCCGGCAATATCAGCCTCCAACTTCCCGACTGAGAAGGTAAGATGGACGTCCTTCCAGTCCTTGTGGTCCATAGGTAGGGCCAGAGACAAAGGTTTACACTCCTCCAAGGAGGGGCATGGCTTGCCAGCTCGACTGCTTTTAGAACAGCCGCAAACCCTTTCTGCAAAAAGGGGAAGCCTCTAGCAGGAGAGGACACAAAGGAAGGGTGCTTCTTACTCAAAGCAGCAACCTTTGAGTTCGTGAAGCCCCTCTCTTTCATCGAGGATGAAAGCAAAGCTTGAGCCTTAGCATGGTCCATAACTATGACCTCCTTCGGCTCTGTCTCCTCCTTTGAAGCTGGTTCCTTCCTCAAACGGACATAACAGTCCGGATACGACCCTTTGCTGGGCCAGAATTCCACCTCCTCCAGGGGAACTGAGCCTAACTTTTCCGACATGACGATCTTTCCGACCGTCATCAGCATGTGCTCAGCATATCTCCACGGGTTAGCATCTGAGCACAAGGGAAGGTCTTTCACGTTGAGCCTCTTCTGGGGCCCACGTGATGCTGCAAGCTTCCGCATCTGCAGTTCCATTGCAGCCTCCTTCTCATTATTCTCCCTCTGCATCTGTTGGATCATTCCAACGATGGAGGAGAGGGTCTGTCCCAGCTCTACTGGGAGAGCGGACGATGTTGAGGGAATAGGTTCAGGGACCTGAACCGGAGCAGCCGACACCTCGTCGACCTCTTCCTCTTCAATGTCTGGAGCCTGATTTTCATCCTGGTCTTCTGCCAGGAGGTCCTCTTCCAGACGCTCGGACACCTCCGACATCCTGTCGTCCAACTGGATGTCCTGCAGAGCGACCGCGACTTCAGCATCCACCGGGATCTGAACTACGGGGATCTCCACTTGAGGCTGGGGAATCACTGCATCAGCTGACGCTCTGGGGAAAAGGTAAGCCCTCATCTTCTTACTTGGAAGATAAGGTCCAGAGGTGTTCTTCTGGAAACCCCTTACCCAGGTACGAAGCTTCTCCCTTGCTATATCCCTTGACTCCGCCGTCCTAGGGGAATCAAAAGCCTCAGCAACCAGGTTAGTGCACACGGTACATACCTGCGGGTCCCAATACCAGAGATCACCTTTGGAGACAGCGCATGCTGCGTGTCTCCTACACAAATCATGTCCGCAGAAGTTCATGCTGCGGACGTTGCAGAAAACACTTCCGCACTTCGGATGGTCCTCCTGTAAAGAGAAGAAATTTCCATGAGTATCAAGTGAACTACGTATCACTGGATATACATAGTTTAGCATAATAAAACAGAAAGGAAAGACACACACTTGTGTTTCCCGCACAGTCAATTGTTGCAACCTTCCAGATAATAAAATCGTATGGTTAATCTGTCCTAGAGCAACCAATGAAAAATTTCCAGAGGAAACAGGTGTAGCTCACACCTAAAGGATGATTTTAAAATACCGGATAGTAGACAAGAAAGAACTCACTTTTTTTATCTGTAAGGCAACACCAAAAGGCTGTGCAAGATAACACAAAAATGTTAGAAAACACAGTGTTGTAACAATACTATACTATAGTTTTCTCCCTACAGTATATACTATACTGAAGAATACTGGTACAGTATAGAAGGTAATGTGCCGCCGGCACTCACCATAACTAGATCTAAAGTATACTACTTAAGAGCTATAAGGCGGCAGAACGCTGGTTCAAATGCATGTGCCGGCCGGCAACTACACAAGGTAGCACCCGGCTGCCGGCCACCACTCGTAGCGACCGGCAGACAATGGCGTGATAATAGCCGGCCGGCAAAGGTATACCACCGATGCCGGCCAGCAGCAAAAGAACCAGAAAACTCCGACTGCCCGGCTGCCGGCCACTTAGGCCGGCAGCCGGCTAGGGTACAACACTAGAAGAAAACAGAATGGATGCCGGGATACGAGACTGTACTACCTCAAAGCCCGGCAACCCGAAAGAGTGCAAATAAGGAAGGGGAGAATATAATTCAGGCTTCCTGACCAATGCCATCTGGCTCTACAGACAAACATGGATGAGGGACCAAGAGAGGTCCGGGCAGCACTCAAAGCAGAAGACCTTTGCCGGCCGGCACACTCTGCCGGCCGGCAAGGGACTGAGTCAACTCCACATCGTAACCTATGCTAGGTACAGATGTAGAATGATGGACAGTAATGTAACAGCTAGGCCATTACAGAGGAAAGAGGGGGAAGGGACGAAGAGGGTCCTACCAACCTTGCTTTAGTAATGAATCACCCGCAGCCAAGAAAAGTCATCTTAGCCTAAGGGAGATCCGAGGAGGGAGGCCAGCAATACTTGCCAACCCCCACGGAACCAAAGCAAGGAAGGTGTTGCTATTCCCAGAAAAAGGATCTTATCCTCGACACCGAGAACAGCAACACTGGACTAGTCTGCTAGATCACAAGAAGAAGGAATCATCTCGTACAGAAACCTTCGAAAGTGACCTAAGGAGGCTAAGCCTCCTATGTCTGTGTCAGTCTAGCGAGGGAGTCTCAACCACAAGCCAGACATAAACAGACTCAGACTAAGAACTCTGATGTTCTGCCCCCTCTCTGAAGCCAGACTTACTGGAAACAGGAAGGAACAGCAACACCCTAATATAGTTGTATCTTAAGTTAATTCAGATAAACCACTAGGGTTAAGCCCAAGGCTTAAACAGAGGGAAAGGGATTGCACACCTTCTCCGAAGAAAAGAGAGCAACCGGGGAGTGTGAGAAAGTATATAAGGCCCCATAGGCAACTTAGCCTAGGCGTGAGAAAGTATATAAGGCCCCATAGGCAACTTAGCCTAGGCGCCAAGAGAATCAATTACCTAAATCACCGAAACTCACTCGTATACTATCTTGGAAGAAATCAAAATAATCTTAAATGTATAAAACTGCCTAAGGCTTCAATAAAATTTTAAAACACTCAGAAATCTGAATACCATGCAGGAAAGTACTAGGGCCAAACGACTAGGCTACACGGTCTAGCGTAGGCCAGAATCGGCGAATCCTTCGCCAAGACAAACAATACTAAAAGCATCATATAAAGAAATCCTATGTAACGCTAAACAGCTAAAATTATTAAAGCGAAACAGCCGGGAACGTCGCTCTGGCTAACTAAAAAACTCATACCTAGCGAGCGACAGCGTCCAGGACGCCTCCGGTAGGCAACAGCTCTTGTAACAAGGATATTACTATTAATCACTTTAAAAATTACCAAGAGCCTACATTTATACATAAAAGAAATAATACTCAACTTATCAGAAGTAGAAGAAGTTGGAGAAAGCATAATAAATCGATTAAATCCAAGATTTTGCGAAAAACACAGGGAAAAAACACCGAGTTGTTAAGCTACGCAAAAAGGAATACAGATGGCGCCGTGAGCGCCGCAATGCACGCTTACGAAACGGGAGAAGAGAGATACCTTGCGAGCGGCTCTCCTTTTCTTTCTCGTTTTCGTTTTCTTGCCAATTGACCCCTTCGAAGTGTTATCTCTGTTCGGGGTGCAGATTGCCATGTGGTGTGTCAAGAATACGTCCTCTGATATTTCGCGATATCCCTGGTTCTTTTATTAGGGATATTCGCTCCAGGAGTTAGAATTCTGGGTACCTTAAGGTAAATTCTCTGAGAATATCGCCATAGTTGTAATATACCCAAGGAAGCTACCCTATAGGAACTTCCATCAGGACGACGTGGCTTGAGCCCAAAAAACATTACTACATATAGTTGGATTATATTTGCTCTATTACCTAACGTTTTTACGGTATTGAGAAGTAATATAGGTCTCGTTCCTTTGAGATGGATTACACAATATTTTCCAATTATCAACACTCCCTTATATATATATATATATATATATATATATATATATATATATATATATATATATATATATATATACATACATATATATATATATATATATATATATATATATATATATATATATATATATATATATATATATACATATATATATATATATATATATATATATATATATATATATATATATATATATATATATATATATATATATATATATATAATGTACATATATATATACACACATACATATATGTTTATATACATATATATATATATATATATATATATATATATATATATATACATATATATATATATATATATATATATATATATATATATATATATATATATATATATATATAAAAGCTTTGTTTCTACCAATTTTCATGTTCATACCTGCTATAGGCATGCCCTGGCTGTCACTTTTGTTCTTAAGTAACGAATTTTAGCTAAATAATCAGTGAGGAGGAGGAAACTACTCCTAGAGTTTTAAATATATCTAAATGATAGATGTTCTCCATCTGCCAAAGTCAGGGGCATCAAGAGAACTAGGAGGTCAAATAATGCTAACAGAAAAGAGATCCATTCGGCTACCTTGTGTCTTTGTTTTTTTTTCAATAAACAATGACTTGGATAATGTGAGGTGCCATTTCACTATCCTAATGGCTAGTGATGTATAAAAGAAAAGCCATTAACCTAACCCTCCTCCCCCCCCCTCTCTCTCTCTCTCTCTCTCTCTCTCTCTCTCTCTCTCTCTCTCTCTCTGCATGTGTGTTTCAACAATATACTATAAAGGCACTAAAGACATTAGTTCTAAGAAGCTTAAAGGTTAGTTAATCAGGATACAGCTTCTGGCATCTAGGCAGAGGTAATAACACTCCCATCTGTCTGAAAGATTTAATTAAGATCGGAGAAATTTTCTAAGTAAAAACCAATTGAGGAGAACTTCTATGTACTAGATATATATAGAAAAAATCAGACTGCTGTTCAGGACCGATACTCGATAGTATGATACACAGGGGTTAGAAATCTAAGAGAAAGAAATGGGAAATGGCATTAAAAATGCACCTTTTTAATATAATTCATAAAATACAACTTATAGTCTTCTTTCTCTATGATAGCCAAAAGTTTCCAACTCAAGCTTTGGCTGATTGCATAAATGATATAAATATTTATACAGCAATCCCTCAACTATCGTGTGTACCCCGTTCAAGCCCATCCCAACCAATAAGTGATAAAATGCAATGTAGAAACAAACCTAGACTACAGTATATTTATTCTTGTTACGTTTAAAATTCCTCATATTTTTATTTAATTTGCTTTGTAAATTTAAGCTTCTATAAACCCCCTTAACATTTATGGGCTTGTTATACAAACCTGAAAATGTTTTAAGCTTAAACTTACTTTTACTGAAGACACCCCCTTGCATGTACGTAAATGAAAAAAACAAAATTAAAACACTCATGAACATATGTATTGCTCGGCCATTAACTACGATAAAAAAAAAGTACAGCTGTTTTTTAAATAAACAGGATGTTGATAAAACTGACGTTCTACTGTAACCAATAAGAATACATGTAATATTCACATATTATTATCATCATGAAATGAAAACATAGCGAACAAAACCTACGCTTTTTCATTTTTTTTTCTAATTATCGAACTGACCGTCAACGCTTTCCAAATCACCTTATTTGTAGTCTATTATTGAACTATCATTTCTATCTTACCATATAAAGTTATATAGTTTTTAGTAAAAATGTTTTTCTCATATTTTACTCACAGTTGATTAAAATTTAATGGCATATTGAAGTTTAGAGCTATTTCATTCCAGTTCCTGATGCATGAGAATTCTAGTCTCTAGGTTTGTAGTGCTTAATTACAAAGCTTATGACATTACTGACATTTCTTTCAATTCTTTAGGTCATTTTTTTCCCATATGGTTATATTCTTGTCAACTAAAAAGGTCAACTGTAATAATATATCAATCACACTCTACTTAATGTCATATGTAATAACTACAGCAATTGTTTACTATCCTATGTAAGTGGAAATGCAAGCAAAACAGCTGTTGTTATCTGAATCCACCGTTCATAACAAACTATCTTTTCTGTTCAGTTGTTTATAGCCATATTAATTACTAACGATGCGTTTATCATTCTCTTTTGATTTTGTAACTCATTGAACCATAAATTAGGTTAAAGAGGTGGGGTTAAAGAGATTAGCTTACTATAATTTCATGTAGAAAAATTGATTCGCAATATTTGATAAAATCCCTTTTTATGGATGAAAATTTAGGCGCTGCAC
The DNA here is from genome assembly GCF_036898095.1 of Palaemon carinicauda. Lineage (NCBI taxonomy): Eukaryota > Metazoa > Arthropoda > Malacostraca > Decapoda > Palaemonidae > Palaemon > Palaemon carinicauda. The sequence goes on along the minus strand of NC_090725.1, from coordinate 110,467,369 downwards.
AATATGGAAAGTCTCAACGTTTCAAGAGTTTATATGGTATTAGTGAAATTTACTTTATTAATCTTTAATTTAAAAAAAGGACCATTTTTAGCAATAAAACAAATCATAACAGGTAAAATATACAATTTATCCTTCATCAAAAACCCATGATAAAAAGAGGATTCCACAATATAGATTTACATATATCTATTAATCTGCAATGCAACGAGGAAGCGATAGGTGAACCGCGATATGACAAGGGATTACTGTATGTATGTATGCATATACACACACACATATATATACAAATATATATATATATATATATATATATATATATATATATATATATATATATATACACACACACACACACATATATCAGTGACACTCTTTGAATAGTGTAAGGAAATCAATGTATTGACATGCTGTGATATATTATGACCTTGGTTAATCTTACCCCTGGCCACCACTTCAATACATCATGCAGTAGCCTTTTAAGTAGCCCTTGATTTATGCCCTTTGGATCATGCACTGTATTGGATTGTAAGACATCTATTTCCTACATTCAATATAGTGACTGGCATATTACATATTTCTTTACTTTACTTTACTTTGTTGGTGTCTTTTATAAGATTCAGTTTTTCATCATTTACAAGTTTATTTCTATTTCTCTTTTTAATTGATCTAAATCACTACTAGTTCTTGATTTCCTGTTTTTAATTAACACTGTAATTGATAGTTCTCGATATTTGTCTCTTACATTATTTTGTAATCCTACTAACTACAAGCTTCCTTTTCTTTTATTTTGATTGCAACAAAATAAATCATAAAATTTTCCAAGAAAATATAAATGTACAATTTCTTGCATCTAGGCAGGTAGTAGTTTGGCCAGGACACCAGCCAACTGTTGAGATACTAATGCTAGAGTGTTATGGGGTCTTTTGACTGGCCAGACAGTAATACATGGGATCCTTCTCTCTGGTTTCGGTTCAGTTTTCCTTTGCCTACACATACACCGAATAGTCTGGCCTATTCTTTCCACATTCTCCTCTGTCCTCATACACCTGACAACACTGAGATTACCAAACAATTCCTCTTCACCCAAGGGGTTAACTACTGCACTGTAATTGTTCAGTGGCCACTTTCCTCTTGGTAAGGGTAGAAGAGATTCTTTAGCTGGGGTAAGCAGCTCTTCTAGGAGGACACTCCAAAATCAAACCATTATTCTCTAGTCTTGTGTAGTGCCATAGCCTCTGTACCATAGTCTTCAACTGTCTTGTGGTAGAGGTCTCTTGCTTGAGGGTACACTCGGACATACTATTCTATCTTGTATTTCTTCCTCTTGTTTTGATAAGTAATTATAGTTTATATAGAAAATTTTTATTGTAATGTTGTTACTGTTCTTAGAATATTTTATTTTTCGTTTCCTGGGCTATTTTCTTTGTTGGGGCCCCTGAGCTTATAGCATCCTGTTTTTTCAATTTACTTTGTAGCTTAGCAACTAATAATAATAATAATAATAATAATAATTATAATAATAATAATAATAATAATAATAATAATAATAATAATAATAATAATAATAATAATAATAAGCCAGATCTAACCTTTTACCATTACTGAAATAAGTTCATCCTTTCTGAAAATCAGCTCCCTTACAGAAACTTGATCTCTTAAATCAGGTTGGTTTCGTAGCGTTTTCCTCAATAGGATTTTTTCTCTATGTTTTACTCTAAGCAATGAAAATTATGATTCAGGCCATCATCTAAGAACTTGATCACCTTTCACGAGGATAAATTTTGACATTGAGCTGTTATTGTAAATGCTTGCACTTCACAAATGAATAGGAATCATTTGTTTTGCAGCCAGTTAAATAATATCTCTTGTTCAAGTGACACGATTTCATGCTACATGCATGAAGTTTTATTCCAGCTGTGACCAAGCTGTGGAATGATCTTCCTAATTGGGTAGTTGAATCCGTAGAGCTTCAAAAGTTCAAACTCGCAGCAAATGTTTTTATGTTGAACAGGCTGATATAAGTCCTTTTATAGTTTATAAATTAAAAATGTTGTAATGTTGTTAATGTTTTTAAAAATTTTTATTTTAATTTTCCTTACTTCTTATATCGTTTATTTATTTCCTTTCCTCACTGGGCTATTTTTCCCATCTTGCTTTTCCAACTAGGGTTGTAGCTTAGCTAGTAATAATAATAATAATTATAATAATAATAATAATGATGATGATGATGATGGTGTATGTGGTTTTCTAATAAAATTTGACTTTATTTGGTGGACGCCTGTTAAAAGTTTTCTTTGCTGACCTTCAGGAATTTTGCACAATAAAAGTTTTATAAACCGAATTTTAAAAATATCATCAATTCAAGTTAAGTTGAGTGTTTATCTATATTCAAATGTGAATCTTAGCATCCAATTAGGATTTAGGATTTAGGATTCTATTAACTCTAGCGACCCCTCTCGGGGTATGAGAGTACATTATAAATACCATAGCAAACATTTTCTGTGTAACTTTGACATTGGGACCTCTAGTTTGAATTAATAATGATTGGAAATCAATAAAAATCTTCGAATGAATAATTGTTCAGTGGCCCCTTTCCTCTTGGTAAGGGTAGAATAGACTCTTTAGCTATGGTAAGTAGCTCTTCTAAGAGAAGGACAGTCCAAAATCAAACCATTGTTCTCTAGTCTTGGGTAGTGGCATAACCTCTGTACCATGGTCTTCCACTGTCTTGGGTTAGAGTTCTCTTGCTTGAGGGTACACTCGGGCACATTATTCTATCTAATTTCTGTTACTCTTGTTTTCTTAAAGTTTTTATAATTCATATAGGAAATATTTATTTTAATGTTACCGTTCTTAAAATATTTTTCCTTGCTTCCTTTCCTCACCGGGCTATTTTCCCTGGTGGGGCCCCTGGGATTACAGCACCCTGCTTTTCCAGCTAGGGTTGTAGCTTAGCAAGTAATTATAATAATAATAATCGACACTTAGGAACTCTTGGCTAGTTTTTTTGCTTTTGAAAACATATTTCTATAATATAAAATATATTTGGTAAAGTATTAATTGAAATCCTTTATAGGTAGAACACAAGAACTATTAGTATGATTACCTTTCTTAATTACAGTCCCGTCCCGTAACAGCGTCTCTGTGCTATGCTTGGCTGAACTGTCATAGGTCTGGGGACCACCTAAATCAATTAGAAGGCCTTTCTGATTTCTAGCAGTGGGTGATACAAACTTCAATAATCAGTACAGAACTACAGCACAACTAAATCCAAATACGACATTAAGCAAGAGGTTTAGCCAAGGCTGTAACAACTGTCGATTTAAGTTGGTCCATATATGCCATCTTCCAGACTTGATATGTACTACAAGAATTTAGTTCAATTAAGACTAAGTTTCGTAAACAACAATTTACCTATGGTTATAAAATAGTATATTCATCAATTTGCTACTGTACTTAGGGTGCTTATAATTTCGCTATGTAATGCAATATGTTACCTGTACCAGGTAGGTTTACTATTCAGACATAAATTTTCCTTTGAGAAGGAAAGCAGAGAACCATTTCATAATTAATTCTCATCATCATCCTTTCAACAAAATAAATGTAAGGTTCTTAAACTCAAATATATAGAACTTAGGAAAGTTTCTTAACTTTTACTGTCAATAAATCAGGTATAAACTGATTTCTTTTTTAATCCAAATCTGATATTCCTGGTAATAATGAAGGTAGTGATTCTCATTCAAGAGTTTCATAAGACAATTTTCATTCATCAGTGCACTCCTGTACTTTCACAGATATAGCTTACTACAGTCAAGAGGGGCTTCATAAGCATCAGCAGAATTGTAAATGATTGTGCCTAGACACTTAATGCTTATCTTCTATAGAAAACTATTACGATATACTTGTGCTCTTTATTAATCGCTGGTCTAACAATGTTATCTAGAGCTGACTATTTTCTAAAAAAAATATAAGGAGCAAACCCGTGTAAACTATCTCAGGAGATACTACCCCCAGAGAGTTATTGGGTCCTTTGACTGGCCAGATAGTACCACATTGGATTCCTCTCTGGTTGTGGCTCATTTTTCCTTTGCCTATACATACACCAAATAGTCTGGCCTATTCTTTAGACATTCTCCTCTTTCCTCATACACCTGACAACACTAAGATAACCGAATACTTCTTCGCTCAAGGGGTTAACTACTACACTTTATTTGTTCGGTGGCTACTTTCCACTTGGCTAGGGCAGAAGAAACAATTTAGCTATGTAAGTAGCTTTTCAGGAGAACAACACTACAAAATCAAACCATTGTTTTCTTGTCTTGGGTAGTACCCTATAGCCTCTGTACCACGGTCTATCACAGTCTTGGGTTAGAGTTCTCTTGTTTGAGGGTACACACTATTATATCTGTTCCCTTATTTCCTTTCCTCACTGGGCTATTTTCCCTGTTGAAGCCCTTGGGCTTATAGCCTCCAGCCTTTCCAACTAGGGTTGTAGATTAGCATATAATATTAATAACAATAGTTTGAGTCTGGCGTTACTAACCAGAGTAAAAGGCTATCTCTGGAACTATAGCAATCTCTGGGTTATTTATACCTAGTAAGAATCGATACTTAGCATATCCGAGAGATAAATGGCGTCACGTGGACGGCATGAAAACGGACTTACAAGAAACACAAGACCATACCGAATATGTCTTTGTTTAATTTAGGAACGATGGCACTTCATTTTTAAAACAAACTAACATCTAATAATGAATACTGTAAAATTTAAATTCAGGAGTTTCAAATAGTTTGGTTCCTGGAAATAAAATATAATCCAAGCATATAACAGGTGTGTAGAAATCCTAGATTGTAACTCTTTAGATGCAGACCTTTCGCGTTACCTTTCTACTCGCAGTGAGTGGTTGAATGTGAGATGTGTGTGTAAATGAATTAGGTGATATCAGCCAGTGTTTTCGTGCAAGCCCTGACAAGCAAACTGGTGACCCCTGATTGACCGAAGTTACCCCACACTGCCAACTCTCCCGATAAAATCACTGTTATACCCTCGGTCTGCCCGCCGCCTTTCATACTAACACAAACCAGAGGCATGGTTCTTCAGGGCAGAAACTATCTTCAAATCAAAGATGATCACATTATCATGAACAGCGGTCACTTCTTGAATCCCTACCAGACAACGACTTCAAATAAATTGCAGAGGAGTTAGCCGAGCCATAAACCACCGTCACGTATGAAACTCTGAAGGTCTAATAAGGTCATCCTTCAGTATGCCAACAGCTAAGGAGCAGAATAATTATTGACAACGAACTAATGGCAATAGGAGATCAACAGACATCACACAGATGTACAAGCAACTCCGACAAGACTAGTAGCAATAACAGGAACTGATGCGCAACAAGTGACGATGCTGCATAAAAGTGTTACCATAAAAAACAATTGGTGCAATTCCCAAAGCATCCAATGAGCCCCACAAGGATTTCCTACTAAAGGTAGATAGGGTTTACCTAGTCTACACATCGGCAGAACCCATTTAACGACCCAGAGCAGTGGCTGCCATACTCCCACAACCTCCAAGTGATGAAGAGACAGACAGTGAGCCATATTCCATGTACACTACTTAAGGAGCAACAAGTATTTTATCAAGCAGCCACCATGCATAGAATACAGCCCAATAAGCCAAATGGCCTTTGTTTCTTCCCTTGGAAATTCGGGAATGAGGCTTCAATGTGCAAGGAATGGTGCATACTGTCAAAAAACCAGCAGCGGCCGAACTAGCTAATCATAAGCGACGGCCAGACTGGATGCCTTGTATGAGAAAACGTCTCTTGTCTTTCCCTGTCCAGCGTCTTTCTTTCAAGAATAAAAATTCTACTTCATTCTACATCACTGATGTCAAACAGAATTCCATGTCAATATGGGCATATGCTTATTGTTCGTCTCACGCATCCTGAAACAAATGAATGAATACAGTGCCCATACATGGCACCCCAATAAAGATATATGAAACCAGAAACAGAGGTAGCATTTGCCAGCAAATCATATTATTTGGAGCAGATTTCTTGAATGTACAAGATATGCTGGTAGAGGTATACAGACAGTAACTCATTCAGAGAAACAGCCCTATCATCCACATCCCTCCAACGGCAACAACAGGCTCCACATTGGGACCAGATGTCTCTCACCTTGTTCAGGAATTTTCTGAAATATTCGAGGACGACCTCCTCCATGACCTCACTCGCCCTAAAATAAACCACATCAAACATTATATTGTCACATAGAGACCACTAGTTCAACCACCTTTAACACGGCTGGCACCAGACAAACTAGTCCAAGCAAAGCAATTATTAAATGATAAGGAACCAGCAGGAAGCTGCTAGAAAGCATCCAGCCCGTGGGCATTTTACTTCCACATGGTGTCTAAAGGAGATGGTACATGACAGCCCTGCAGGGACTACCGGTGACTTAACATTCTAACAGTAACCTAACCTAACATTGCAGAAATAACTAAACAATATGTAAGGGCAAGCATATTCTCGATAATCGATCTCCTGAAGAGGTATTACTAAGTCACGTTAGCAAAAGCTTTCAATTTGGAACCTAAACATTTAATTACAGCTATTTCATCGTTCAAAACGTTAACTACACTGTTGTGTCGTTTAAGTAAAACAGGTCCTAAAGAAGATCAGAGAAACCAGGTTCAGTGTCCGACAAGATAAGGTTGAACGGGCAAAAACTATGGGAGAATTTCTTGGTCATCAAATAAGGTGTTAGACCACTCTTGAGGAAGGTCAAAGCTGTTGCCAATTTCTAAGGGCCAGGAAAAATGAAAGAACTGCAAGAATTTGTTGCCCTGATCAAATACTATCACTGATTTATATCCAACCCGCCTTGAATCACATCTCCCTTATACTAATGCTTGACATGAAAACCCAAAACATTATGTTTGTCAGATAAGCAGGAAACAGCATTTCAAGAAACCAGAAAAGACCATAGTTTGATACAACACTAGTATTTTCTCTCTTCAATATGTCTCTTACACTGACCACGGATATAAGTAGCACAGCAATGGGTGCAGTAGGATACAAGAGATGGCACCCAACCACTAGCATTTTTCAGCAAGAAATTACCTCCAGCAGAAAACAAATATTCCACCTTCAACAGAGAACTACTGGCAGTTCACATTACCATTCAGCATTTCAAATACATCTTCACAAAAAAAAGGCAAATTGCTTGTCACCGCATCAACAGCGATAATTATTGGCAATCTCCTAATACTCCTGCAGCATTAGGTATCTGAAGGGCTCTTCGAACATTTAATAGATACCCTTTAAAGAAACATCATTAATGCCATCAAAATTGGGACACCATATCCCGATATAGTAGCAAATACCTCCGGCAGGAAAATTCTGCACTGTTGTGGAGGGATTTCATCATAAAAGACGGAGAGAAGCACTGCCTGCGAGATGAGTACCGGATATCCTGACCCATATCTTCCATTGGTTTTTCAATCTCGCCAACAAATTACCATGCGCTTCAAGCCGCTCCAATGTCCGCATCGTAACTGAGCTAAACATTTGGATGGTAATAAGACAGACATCAAGAAATGAGTTCGTGAATGTCTTCCTTGTCAGACATCCAAGATCCCAAGGCACACAGAATCTGCGAAAAAGGAACTAAAGAAAACCAATCGCCACCTCGCTCATATTCACGACAACATTAGGGAGTCCCTACCCAACTATCAAGGGATATAGATACCTTTTCACCATCATTGGTCAGAATATCAGATAGTCCGAGGCAACACCTGTCAAACAGCAGATGGTGGAAAGCTGAGCAAAAGCTCTAATGAACTGGGTCAGCAAACACCGAGTTACTCAATGCATAACCAGTTACAGGGGGCTAATTTCATGCCAGCCTTATTGAGTTCCCTCGCCACCAGTCTTGAGGCAATGAAACCATAGGGCAGCATACAATCCAGAAGACACTAGCATAGTTGAGTCCCTTAAAGGGTGCTCACTACTAAATGTCAGGATGGAAGGAAGAAAAAGAATTTACCATGGATCCTATTAGGAGTGAAAACAGCCTATATTTATCTCAATTCCTTGTTTCCTCAAATATGATATAGTCTGACATTAGTGGGGTATGAGGCTGAAGTTCAACATCACTAGGGCTTTATAGATTAACAGAACTCTTATCAAAATGGTACATTTTAGTTATTTCACCCAATCGTCATTGGAATATTACCTGCCTGTCTGGATGTACTTGGTTCCTGCATCACGATATTTCAGACAAGATTCCTCAATGTATCAGTTTCCCATATGCCAATACTTTTAAGTTTGGATTAGACAGTCACCTCAAAATATTGTGTTTGTCTATCTTCCATAAACTCTGCTTCAATATGCATTTTCAATTAGTCCTTTTTGCAAATGCATCATAAAAATGGTGAAATCTGCTGATATGCCACAAGTGAGGCTAAATACTACTAGTTGGAATACTAATTGTACTTAGCAATACTGACTTGATCTTTACTGGATTGTAAAGTTATTTCTGTAAGTAAATATTTATCTACTATTTCTCTCTCTCCCTCTCTCTCTCTCTCTCTCTCTCTCTCTCTCTCTCTCAAAAATATCCATGTTGTTCTGTAGAGTCTTGACTTGCAAATACATATAGACTTCTAGACTTGTCCTTCTGAACTCATGATACATCACTGTACTAGCCTTCTGGCTAGTAAGGTGGTAATGTGTTCACCTAGCATTCGAACGGCGGGAGATTGATTCCAGCCTGGGACCGTGAGTTTAAGCTGTTTCCGAGAGAGGCCACTGCAGTGCTTGGGCACTACAGTGGGGGGGGGGGGGGCTGTGCTTGCCCGGCTGATCTTCTGGCGAGCACCTATTCTAATGAAACAAGAACTGAAACCAGACACCTTTAACTTATAACACTATAATATTAGAGTGAACATTAGCTGACTTATACCACATGACCAACAACAAAGGAAGCCGAAATGAAAGACAATACAAATTGTACAGGAATTTTAATCTATTTTACAATTGACGTTGCTCTTGATTGCAAACACAGACTTTTCAGAAGTAATTTAATGAATAATTACACTGAAATACGCCTTTTTTTTGGATTAATACCGTAATAAATAAGAACAGTTTTGATCAACAAATATATCCATATATATAAAAGTTTTTTTTTTTATTTTCTAAGAGCTATAACCTCTGACCACGATTATTGTAGTTTTTCCACAAAAGCACTATTCGAAAAAAGATTAAGGTTAGATTGAGATGATGGAGAAAAAAAAGAAAAATTAGGATGGCCTTCACTCTGTGCATTGTGTTCTGTGAAGTATTTAGTTTATGAGATTAGTGATATCGATTAAATGGGAGGTTACACTGTATATATATATATATATATATATATATATATATATATATATATATATATATATATATATATATATATATATATATATCATTAAATTCCCATGTCCTTGAGAGAGAGAGAGAGAGAGAGAGAGAGAGAGAGAGAGAGAGAGAGAGAGAGAGAGAGAGAGAGAGAGAAGGAAAGTATTAGTAACGGGGTAAAATGGGGACTTGTTGCATTTAGGTCGAAACTATTATCATAATAAGAAAACCAGATTTACAGAGTCTAGACATGAGAAGTAAAGCAGTTATATCTGTGTACATAAATATAAGTACATATGTATTACATAGTACATATATGTGTATATAAATACATGTGTATATGTATTATATATACATTCATATGTGTGTATACACACACAACTATATATATATATACATATATATATATATATATATATATATATATATATATATATATATATATATATATACATATATATATATATATATATATATATATACTGTATTATATATATATATACATATATATTGATAGATACACCTGTATGTATATACTGCATATATATATATATATATATATATATATATATATATATATATATATATATATATATGTATATATAGGCTATGTATGTATATATATATATATATATATATATATATATATATATATATATATATATATATATACAGAACAGATTTTATCGTTGAACCATATACCAAACACAGAACAAAATCCAGCAAGTGAGGGCGAAGTGAGAAAAAAACAAGTTACCCATTTTATAAACGACAAACATCAATTTATCGAAATATATATATTTTTCCAGACCAAACTTCTGTCTTGACAAACTACTTCTTTTTGCTTAATTGATCCAAAACATTATTGCTCTTGGTCTTTGACTTTATAAGATCATTATAGTTTTAATTAGCATTAATTGGAATATACGAAATATCTCAAAAAAAAAAAAAAAATAATCAGCTTTCTGCCGCCTAGAATATACGAAATATCTCAAAAAAAGTCAGCCTTTCCTATTTCTCACAGTAGGAAGCAGATTGGAAATAGACATAAAACAGTAATAAAAAGAAGGACAAAGAGGAAATAGAGGAAGTAGAGTAGGGGGGACGTCTACTCAACTACTCGATATAAGAAAAGTTTTATTAAGTATATTAAGTAGCTGCTAGACAAAAGTCGCCTCCGAAATACATCCGTTTCAAAAGATGAGATCCTTTTTTGACTATCTGGTACGATGACTCGCTCGAAAAGGGTACGATGGTTTGACTCGCGTTTTGTTTACATATCTGGAACCTTTAGGTCTTTGTGACTCTTTGTTGTGTTTTACTAACAAAACTGTGACCTCTACGCCTTGGGTTTTAAGCGCAATAAAAACATCATCGTTTTTAGTTTTTGTTTTAATAAACTTGGACCTGATCTTTCAAAAGATGTGCACTAAATCTGTAGTTTGGAGAGACTTTTTTTTTTAATTCATAAGTAAACTGCCTTAATATTATAACAGGACTTATTTACATCAGGTTATAGATGATGATAATAATAATAATAATAATAATAATAATAATGATAATAATTAAAATAATAATAATAATGATGATGATAATAATAATAATAATAATAATAATAATTTGATTTAAATCTATAATCTCTATTAATGAGTATATTGATACCCTTAATTTTATATCACAAATTACATTCACTTAAATAATTCAATGTAATTTAAGATATAAGATGATTTATCAATACACTCATTATAAAGCATAAAAGATATCATCAAATTATCTGAATTTTCATAAAGAAATAATAATAATAATAAATATAATAAAAATTTCTAAGACAATAGTAGTAGCAATAATAATAATAATAAGAAATAATAACAACAATAATAAAAATAACATTATTGACTTCAACGATAATCATTATCCATTAAATGAATCAGAAAATATTTCTCAAGATAAAAAATGCCATTATACCTCCGATGAGAAAATTCCTTTTTTAGGATATTTTTCCCCAAAATGCCTACTATCAGGCATTCCGTTTATTGCTTGGACAGTCATTGCTATCGCACACGCAGGCATACATACGCAGGCATACATACACACATACATACATACGGAAGAAGCGATTGCTAACAATTCACATACACGCTTTCATTAAAACTTTTACTCTGGAAAAAAAAATTGGAGATTCTAAAGAGCATATACATTATGTATACTATTTCATTAAAGACCATTTAGTTTTCGTCTTATAAAATAAGAATAGTTTTATATGTCTATGTAAGAGTAGACTGAATATTGAACATAGAAAGGAACACGTCACTTGAACAAGTAGTAGTAGCAGTAGTAGTAGTAGTAGTAGTAGTAACAGTAGTAGTATAAGATTTTTTTTAAGTTTATCAAGTAAGAGAACTCTGTACAAAAAGGTCACCTTTCAGTAATCCTACACCATCTCTACACAAATCTGTTTTGGGTCTAAAGTCTCTTCTATACGACAATCTTCTGTCTACACATTTACATGTTTGTCCGTAGCACTGGTTGCAGTTGTGAGAAGATCTTCCTGCAGCAATAAGTCCCTTCAGAACAGAACATTGCATGTAAGATGCATTAATTCTGCTTTGAAAATATGATTCTTACATTATTAGATACATAAGTGCCTCAACTTACGAACGTTTCGACTTACAAACATTCGGAGACAACCACAAATCCAATTTCGACTTGCGAACATTTGGAGATGCAAACACAAAACCAATTAAAATGAACTAAGATATGATAAAGAAATACTGTAATAAAACAATATCATATCATTTAACACTAAGCAAAACAACATTTGTAATAACCTGATATCTATTTCACATGAAACCTGACTATCTGTTGAGTTTTGTAGCTGGAAATCATAGGTATGGAATTCAGGTTAGGCTTACCCTAGACGAAAATTTAACAAAATTCGACTTGCAAGCAATTCTACTTACAAACGGCTTCTTGGGACCAATTAAGATTGTAAGCTAAGGACCTTTTGCATCTCTGATTTCCTTTGATGTTGGTACTGCATTGTGAAATCAATTCTACTTACAAACAGCTTCTTAGAACCAATTAACTTTGTAAGTTGAGGATCTTCTGTATCTCTGACTTCCTTTGATGTTATTACTGCATTTTGAAATCGATAAACTACAATTCTTTCTTACGCAGAATGTTGTAATATGCAGTAATAGGGACGTTACATAACAACATAGATGCAGAGACCCCTACTTCGTTAGATGTTGATACTGCATTGGAAAATTAATCAAATATAATCCTTTCTTACACTGAATTCAGTATTATGTAGTTAAAAGGACATTCTATAACAACACAGATGCAGAGTGAGACATACAATCTAAATGCATTTGAAAGCACTCATAAGCTATGGTATGCAACGAATTCAAATGCATGAAAACAACAATTCGCCTCACGATGCCATCTTTATAAATTCCCTGGATGTCCGGGAATAGCTGTAAATATGTAAACAAAACAACACCTTGTATATAAAGACATACAATAGAGGTTCTGAACCTACCACTCTACAGTACTAAAAGCTATGAAACTATTTACAATTTCATTTCCTCAGCTCCACTCAAGAGCTCAAAACTTAAGTTTATACATTCAACTTTATTTGTCAAATTTTCCTTCCATATAAATGGCTAACAAGCCACCTTCAAATCTTCGTCTGCACCACCAACAAATGCAACGTGTCTTTAAATATATGATCGAATTATGGATTAACATAAATTCATCTATGTCATATGTCCCCATAAATACATGGCCTTACACTATTTTCAGGTAAAAGTGACAATTTTCAAGTTTGAATAATGTTCTTTTCTTTTTCCAAGGTACTGAAAACAGCTTGAACCACTCACTCCACACAAGATTCTTCTGTTCCCAGCATCCGGCAGGTTGGGGCTTTGTGGCTAATTGCAGGTGTGCACTGTGACGTCACGGATACAAGTTCTGCACTTGACGAAGCAGCACCAGTGGAACTTGCACGAACACCTCTCCTTCACGCGCTCCTGGGAGCTGCTGTAACCTCGGTTACAGCAGAGTAAGTCACAGCCGTCTAGCCCACGAGAACTCTGCAAGATTTCGTATGGAATCAGCAACAGTAGGATAGGTAATTTAATTATTCTGCAAGATTTCGTAAGGAATCGACTACAGTGGGAATAGGTAATTCAAGTACTCTGCAAGATTTGGTAAGGAATCAACAACAGTGGGAATAGGTAATTTAAGTATTCTGCAAGATTTGGTAAGAAATCAACAACAGTGGGAATAGGTAATTAAAGTACTCTGCAAGATTTGATAAAGAATCAGCTACAGTGGGAATAGGTAATTAAAGTACTTTGCAAGATTTGATAAAGAATCAGCTACAGTGGGAATAGGTAATTTAAGTACTCTGCAAGATTTCGTAAGGAATCGACAACAGTGGGAATAGGTAATTTAAGTACTCTGCGAGATTTCATAAGGAATCGACAACAGTGAGAATAGGTAATTTAAGTACTCTGCAAGATTTGGTAAGGAATCAACAACAGTGGGAATAGGTAATTTAAGTACTCTGCAAGATTTGATAAGAAATCAGCTACAGTGGGAATAGGTAATTTAAGTACTCTGCAAGATTTGGTAAAGAATCAGCTACAGTGAGAATAGGTACTTTGAGTACTCTGCAAGATTTGGTAAGGAATCAACAACAGTGGGAATAGGCAATTTAAGAACTCTGCGAAATTTGGTAAGGAATCAGCAACAGTGGGAATAGGTAATTTAAAAACTCAGCAAGATTTTGTAAAGAATCAACAGGTGCAAAAATGGGCCATTTAACATGCTGAATGATAAACAATTCCACATGCTGGAAAAAGATGTCAAATGAATGACTGGTATATAAACAGAAAGGTGTAAGATCTAAGTCATGCAAATTGTTCGTATCACTTAAGAGATGGCCAAGATGGGATAGCTGAAGAGTATTCCCCCCAAAATTGGATAGCTAAATAGCATCTCTAAGAAGGGATAGCTGAACAACATCCCTACGAAGGGATAGTTGAGCAGCATCCCACAGAAGGGATAGCTGAACAGCATCTCTAAGAAGAGATAGCTGAACAGCATCCCTGCGAAGGGATAGTTGAACAGCATCCCACAGAAGGGATAGCTGAACAGCATCTCTAAGAAGAGATAGCTGAACAGCATCCCTACGAAGGGATAGTTGAACAGCATCCCACAGAAGGGATAGCTGAACAGCATCTCTAAGAAGAGATAGCTGAACAGCATCCCTACGAAGGGATAGTTGAACAGCATCCCACAGAAGGGATAGCTAAACAGCATCCCTAAGAAAGGATAGCTAAACAGCATCTCTAAGAAGTGATAGCTGAAGAGCATCCGTAAGAAGGGATAGCTGAATATTAGTATGCTCCTTGAAATAGGATTTATATAAATAAACTATTTCAGTTTACAAACTGGAAGTAAACAGGATGAGGATACTTGTAAAAAGGACAACCACAAAATAAATAAGGAAAGGAAACACAAAGATAATACACAGTAAATAGCAATTGTGCATCAATAAACAATATAAAGATTGTTAAATTACTATTATAAAAAAGAATTAGAATAAAGAAAAAACTTATAATAGATTATAATTTTGAATACAGCTTATGTAACTAAATAAGTTGAAAACGCAGTTAATTGCATAATCAAAATCCAAGCAAATTGTTAAAGCCAGGATCGATGTAACTGGAAACTGAAAGCAGAAAGCGTAAAAGCTGAAGCTGTAATATGTGGTTGAAATTAATTAACAAACACAAGAAGTACCAAGTTACAAGAGATTAACTTAAGATGTCCAATTATTATGAAAAAAAAAAAAAAATTATATGAAATGGTGAATATCTTATAGAACCAGAGGGAATCAGATAATGAACCAAATATTTTGTAAAAGTAAAACAAGCTGGTTCAAAATGAAAAAAAAAAAAAAAAAAAAAAAAAAAACATTCTAGAAACTCCATAACTATCAACCTTCTAAGCCGGAAAGAGGAAGTAAAACTTGAGAGAACATAGATGAGAATGCTAAGTTGGGTTATGGGAATATCAATACTTGGAAGATTAGAAAAGGATGAAATAAGATTGGCAGGTGTAGTAAAGATTAGAGAGGTATTGAGAGTGTGGGGACGTGTTGAGGATGGATGGTGGGGAGGGAGTGAGGAGGGCTTGGAAGGAGCCTGTTAGGAAGGAAAAGATCAAGAGGGAGGCATAAATTAGGTGGCGAAATAAGGATAACGATGATATGGAGAGAAGAGGTTTGAGTGGAAGAGGATGCCTTTGATAGAAGGCATCGGAGAGGGCGCATCAGGCAACCGACCCCTTAATGTAGGGATAACGATGAGGAAGAAAAAATAAGGATAAGGATGATATGGAGCGAAGAGGTTTGAGTGGAAGACGATGCCTTTGACAGAAGGCATCGGAGAGGGCGCATCAGGCAACCGACCCCTTAATGTAGGGATAACGGTGGGGAAGATGAAGATAAGGAGAAGGATGATATGGAGAGAAGAGTTTCGTTGGAAGAGGATGCCTTTGATAAAAAGCATTGGAGAGGTCTCATCAGGCAACCGACCCCTTAACCTTATCTTATTCATTAATTTAAATAAAATATTCTAGCCTATTGGATTACGAATATGTTTTTCCATCACACTACCTTATATCAACAAAAATAGAATTTTTACTATAGATGAAAGGGATCAGCATTGATAATCCCTAGAGATTTGAATACACAATTATAAACTTCTGTTCTCAACTGATTTGTTTTTGAAAAAATTACTCATCTACAATAAAAGAAATTAAAATTAGATTTCTATAATTTAATAATTAATACATGTCGTTTTCCTTTTTCTAACTACATTCCAATGAGGCACTTTGAATCATGCCAAAGCAAAAAACTTGACATGCGAAGTCTGTTATCCCGAGTTCGAATCAAATATTCTATGTTCCATTCTTATATGTACTCCCCTTTTCCGGTTATCCTTCATGCATATTTTGGTTAAACTATATAATTTCCAAAGCATAACTATATGTGCGATCAAACAAATTAGCAAAGCCTCATAAAACAGCAAACAAAATAGGAAAGCCTCCTAATATAGCAAACAAAATAGCAAAGCTTCTTAAAATAGCTAACAAAATAGCAAAAATTAAACTAGCAAACTAAACAACAAAGCTTAAAATGCCAAACAAAATAGCAAAGCTTAAAATAGCAAACAAAATAGCAGAGCCTTCTAAAACAGCAAACAAAATAGCAGAGCCTTCTAATATAGCAAACAAAATAGCAAAGCTTATAGCTTACAAAATAGCAAAACTTAAACTAGCAAACTAAATAACAAAGCTTAAAATAGCAAACAAAATAGCAAAGCTTAAAATAGCAAACAAAATAGCAGAGCCTTCTAAAACAGCAAACAAAATAGCAAAACCCCCTAAAATAGCTAAAAAAAGCAAACAAAATAGCAAAGCCTTCTAAAATAGCAAACAGAATAACAAACCCTCCTAAAATAGCAAACAAAAGAGCAATGCCTCATAAAATAGCAAACAAAATAGCAAAGCCTTATAAAATTACAAAAAATTAGCAAAGCCTCCTATAATAGCAAACAAAATAGGAACGCCTCTTAAAATAGCAAAACTTCTTATCATAGCACACAAAATAGCAAAGTATCCTAAAATGGCAAACAAAATAGCAAAGCCTACTAAAGTAACGTGCCAAAAAAAACAATGTCTTTAGAGCACTATAAGTCAAAGATAATCAGGCATATCATTAATTCTTGTTGAGAATTTGCATTTATAAACTGTATGCATGTGCTTGTGATATATTTTCTATCTCTTAAAAGTTAGACAAGCATGAAAGCCAGTGTTTATAAAAAAAACATTCTAAAATAAAAAAAAAATATAAAAGCTCTTAAGCAAAAAAAAAAAAAAAAATTTTATTGCAACGCAAAAATGTTAGCTTTCCCCATTCTATAGAATATGATACCTTCAAATAACTTAGCTCGAGTGCATGAAAGCCGGTGTTTCTAAAAATAAGTCTAATATAAACAAAAGTCATGCAAGAGAGAAATAAAACAATCTATCTAAAAGCTCTTAGCAAAAATAACTAATTTTCTTACAATGCAAAAAAAATGTTACGTTTCACCCATTCGAAATTTTAGTAACTTCAAATAACTCGAGTGCATGTAAGCAAGTGTTTATATAAAAAAAAGGTCTTTTGTAAATGAAATTCATGCAAGGGGGAAATAAAACAATCCACCTGAAAGCTAAGCATTTAAAAATTAGATTGTATTACAATGCACAAAAATTTTAACTTCACCAGTTGTAAATTTTAGTAACTTCAAGTAAATCTAACTACATTTCTCACCTCTTCATCAATTCTAAATTTTAGAAACTTTCAAGTAAATCTAACTACATGTCTCACCTCATTGCACCTTCTCCCGTGGGTGCCCAAGGACCCGCTGTTAATGTCATATTCACAGTACTCAGGAGAAGCCGAGACATAAACTAGATCCAACTCAGTGGGCTTCTTGAAGTACTGTTTATTGGGTTCGAGCTCAGCTCTGCCGGAGACTTGCTTCACTCGTACCTCTGTCGCTCCGTCAAATTTGTCCTTCAATATTTCGCCAATCTGGAAACGTTCAAACGTCTTAGAAAACATTTTGGGAATACCATTCACTGTAAATTATGGATTGAATATATAACTGGCTGTTGGTGAAAGTATCTGGTACCAAATATAACAATATATATATATATATATATATATATATATATATATATATATATATGTATATATAACAATATATATATATATATATATATATATATATATATATATATATAAATTATAAAATATATATGTGTGTATATATAACAATATATATATATAAATATATATATACATATATATATATATATATATATATATATATATATATGTGTGTGTGTGTGTGTGTGTGTGTGTGTGTGTGTGTAAGTGGGGAAACCTTAACGTGGTGAAAGGGTTTATGTATCGACATGATCAGCAAACCTAGACTAGTCAGGGACACCAATATTAGATTGGTTTGCTGTAAGCATTCAGACTAAAGAGTCCCACCATCGCCAATTCGCATTAGCCAGCGTGGTGATGATATGGCCAAACCCCAGACATGAATAAAGACATGTCTGACGCATTTATCCCATATTGGAGTAGAAAAGGTTGCATTTGTTGTTGTTTTTAATAAAATGAGAGAAGAACAAATTCACAGGGTTTGTGCAAAAGACTGGATGATAAATAATGCATTATGGGAATGTTGATTTAAGTCTGATGAAACTGAATGTGAATGAATGAAACATAAGTATCGAACCTAAAAAAGTTGATAAAAACCTAATGGTTTGGAAGTGGGGAAGAGGGCGGAGAGCGAGATTATTATTATTATTATTATTATTATTATTATTATTATTATTATTATTATTATTACCTGCTAAGCTACAACCCTAATTGGAAAAGCAATTGCTATAATCCCAGGGGCTCCAACAGGGTAAATAGCCCAGTGAGGAAAAGAAAAGGGAAAAATAAAATATTTCATGAACAATAACAGCATTAAAATAAACATCTATATAAACTATAAAAACTTTAACAAAAAAAGAGGAAGAAAAATAAGATAAAACAGTGTGCCTGAGTGTACCCTCAAGGGGAATAATATCCAGTAAAGGCTAAAGTGAGAGAAAGAAAGAATGATGTACTATGTAGAGGGTTCAATGTGCTGCTAATGAGCACCAATAAAAGATAAATGGTTTACTGTTTTCTGAGGAGAGTTCCAGGGCCTTTATCTATACTGTCATATCTGGAGTGAATACAGTCCTTGTTGATATTATCATATAATCTTTATTCACTAAATAACTGTGTGGTTATAGGAACATTATATTCATTTTTCATTACTTCTCATGTAGTTCATTTAATTCCTTTCCTCAGTGGGCTATTTTTCCTTAGGCTTATAACATCCTGCTTTTCCCACTAGGGTTGTAGCTTAGCTAATAATAATAATAATAATAATAATAATAATAATAATAATAATAATAATAATAATAATCATCTTTATGTACAACATTAAGTTCAAAGAATTTGAAATTAACCTTTTCTATGGGAGTATTTTTCTTTATAACTGGCTATAAGCATATGGATACTTAGTGTATGACCCAGGGGGACCCAGATTACTTCATTCACTGATTTGTGCTTCTTATGAGAAACATAATCCAATTGATCACTTAATCTTATCTGAAGGGGAGGTTATTATCTTGACCCTCCAAATATAATTTTTTTTT
>NC_090725.1:110430139-110442639 GCF_036898095.1 Palaemon carinicauda | reverse complement strand
GTTAAAGACAAAATATACAGGAAGGTAAAGATACAACATTGTTGAAGAAACACTGACTATATATGGTATCTGTTTCTTTCTCAAGGAATCAGTAATTAAGGCTCTCTCTCTCTCTCTCTCTCTCTCTCTCTCTCTCTCTCTCTCTCTCTCTCTCTCTCTCTCTCTCTCTCTCTCTCAAAGAAGTCATGCAAATGATAGTTTTAATCAACTATAACAAACGCAAGTCTTCATTAAACATTTCAATGGAATTCAATTGAGTTTTAAAAGTATATAACAAATAATGTTTCACTGGCATTCATCATGAAAAAAAAAATTAAACCATCTCCATTTTCTTTTTTAGATTTTAAAATAGTCTTCGTTTTAGCGATTTTTTTTATTCTCATTTACATATTATGTCAATGCATTTCAACTGAGTTTAAGAAAACTATATACAATTTGTGTTTCACTGGCATACATCATGAGAAAAAAATTAAACCTCCATTTTCTCATTTACATTTAAATAAATTCTTTGTTTTTGCAGTTTTCTATTTTCATTTAGATATGTTAATGTAATTCAACCGAGTTTTAAAAAACTATATACAATATGTTTCAATATCGTGGATCATGAAAAAAAAAATCCCAGTAAGTAGCTAGAGCATATTTTCTTCTAAATTATGTTTTAAGATATTCTTTGTTTTTGAAAAAAAGATTAAAAATTTTTCCGTAACAGCAAAATTCAATTTCTCATTTTTGTTTTAAAATAATCTTTGTGTTTGAAAAATGACTAACCATTCTCAAGTAATTAGTTAAGACCCCAATTTATTTTAATTTATATTATAAAATGAACTCCGTAGATCCAATTTTCTTCTCATTTTTGTTTTAAACTAATTTTTGTTTATGAATAATTATTAAACATATCTTAGTAGCCAGTTAAGACAGCATTTCATTTCAATTTATATTATAAAATAATCTTCGTTTCAGCATTTTTCTATTCTCAGCACATCGGATTCCTACGAGTCCCGCGCGACACAGAAAGGAATTCAAAAACGGTGTCTAGTGGATTCCAGGACACACGCTGGATTCCAGGTTTGTCTTCAGGTCGGTTCATCGACCCTGCTGTGTCACTGACAAGAAACTTCCTCTGAAAGTCAAAATTCTTTCGGTCTTGTTTGTGGGACAAACGGTCCATTCTCAGAAGGATGCCATGCGCGAATCTTGAATACTTTCGCAAAGGACAATGTTGTGCCTCGATTATTCGCGATAATGTCCTGACCTGATAAATAAACCCTTTGTTGATTCTTTGGAGAATGTGTCAAAAGACACAATGTCCTGAACTGATAAATTAACCCTTTGCTGATTCTTTGGAGAATGTGTTACAAGGCACCATGCAATAAAGGCTGGAATCTAATAGTTATTATTATCATTAATTGCCAAGCCACAACCCCAGCTGGAAAAGCGTTAAAGCAGGATACTACAAGTCCAGGGGCACCAAAGGGGAAATAGCTCAGTGAGGAAAGGAAACAAGGAAAAATAAAACATTTTAAGAACAGTAACATTAAAATAAATATTTCCTATGTAAACTATAAATACTTTAACAAATAAGAGGAAGAGAAATTAGATAGAATGGTGTGCCCGAGTGTACCCTCAAGCAAAAGAACACTAACCCAAGACAGTGGAAGACCATGGTACAGAGGCTATGGCACTATCCAAGACTAGAGAGCAATGGTTTGATTTTGGAGTGTCCTTCTAGAAGATCTGTTTACCATAGCTGAAGAGTCTCTTCTAGCCTTACCAGGAGGAAAGTAGCCACTGAACAACTGCAGTGCAGTAGTTAACCCCTTGGGTAAGGAAGAATTGTTTGGTAATCTCAGCGTTGTCAGGTGTATGAGGACAGGAGAATCTGTTGAGAATAGGCCAGACTATTCGATGTATGTGTAGGCAAAGGAAAAGAACCGTAACCAGAGAGAAGGATTCAATGTAGTACTGTCTGGCCAGTAAAAGGACACCATAACTCTCTGGCGATAGTATCTCAATGGGTGGCTGGTGCCCTGGCCAAATATTTAGCTAGTTTGCTTTTATTTCTGAATAAATGGCAAATATTTATTTAGTTCATTTGTTGTTTGTGAAAAACATTGCGCAATAATTATAGAAACAATGTCAACGAAACTTGGTGGATAAGTGGGGTATGATCCAAGGACAAATCCATTAGACTTTGAAGAAAACACATCAAAGTACAAGTACGCAGTGGAGTTAAGAGCAAAATAAGACTGCTTGGCGTGGCGAAGACATGATCTCTACCTAGTGCCCTCTAGTTAATAAAGTTCTTCCAGTTGTCCATGGAACATTAAAATACTTGAAGGAAAAACAAAGTTCTTTAGATTGAAAGGAAAAAATGTTTGCCATACTTCAAATCTTCACGGCCAAGACTGCTTTCAACTGTCAGGCCCTCTCTGGTCCTAGCTTGGATAGAGAGGGAAAGGGCTTAGGCTCTAATCATATGTATATATGGTCAACCTCTAGGGCACTGTCCCTTGCCTCTGCCATTTGTGTGTAACGTTTAAATGTTTATACTGAGACAGTACAGGAAGACTACTGACGGCGACTGGCTAAAGAGTCGGTGGGTTCACTGTAATTTCCCCAGATTTTTCTCAAAAGTATAAAATTTAGAAAATTTTATTGTACAAGCGATCAGATAAAAATATTTTTTCCTCATTTGCCATGATACAGTCCACTACCTTGGATTTTACAAAATCGCTGCCACATACAAAGAAAGAAAAAAGGTTTTGTCTAAATCTCAGCTACTAAATAACAAAGATATATGATTTAGACAACCACCATTTTCACGGTCAAAACACCCAATGTTATCAAACTAGATTTGGTTTTATTGAGTGTTTTACAAGTGATCAGATATGACCAATACGCTACTCATGGCAAAAAATTGATTAAATCTTTTACCCAACCATGGATTCCTTACATATATCTATCGTCATCACCATAATTTTCGTACTTATTCTGTGCGTCCTCATCCTTCTGACACCCACTGCTGTACTGGCAAAGTTCAGCGTAGGATAGGTTCTTTGTTGTGCAAAAACATCTGACAGAAGAACCACTTACTGATGACGGTCTCTGGAGCTAGAAAGGTGTCAAGGTTGATTTCAGCTGACCATAGGTATCCAACAGAGGATCCTGTAGAGTAATACTGACCGGTCCCTTTACTCTGGCTTGGTTATGGACTTTCAGGACAGGTTGTATCAGAACTTCAAGGATAGGAGGTAGCTTGTCACTTTATGCCATATGCTTTCAGAAGACACCATCACGGCTCGGAGATAATCTTGATGTAAAAGCCTTTGAGAAAGTAGGCTGCACAGATGAAGCTAACCAGAGTGGCCAGGATAGTTTTGGTCATTTCTGTCCCCAGGTTTGACATGTGCCTTTTATTTTCATGTACAAGGTCCTCTAAGAGGGGAGAATCTAGGATCCAGCATTGACCCATGCCCTTTTTCAAAATGAGTGTGCCATTCATAGCTTCTCATGAAGAAGGTCCTCCTTGAAAACGGGGGGGGGGGGGGGGGGGTAATCTGGGCTCCAACAGTGGCATGTACCCTTTTCCGAAATGCAGGTCATACTCGCTGCCTTTCATGTACAAAGTTCATCAGGTGGGAAGGATATGGCATACAGCATTGTCCTGCAGCCCTTTTTAAAATAAGGGCGTCAACCTAGTCAGTGGCTTGCTTTCCGACAACAGTGAATTGTATACTGCTCAGCCTGGAATACTGCTCTATGCTTCTCCTGTTTTCATTCTAGATAAAGCAGTAGTATCACATATTACCTTCAGCAAAACTATTATGATGTTTTGCCGAAAAATGTTCCAAAACTATATAATATGGATGTTATGGATACTGGGCGTTAATCCGCAGGAATAGAGCTACTACTGTATAAACATATTTTTCCAATGGAGCGTCATTAACAATCTCCAACAAAGACGAAAAGAACCTAAAATGTGAAAAATAACCAATAACTTTAGAAGTAAGAAATCAGCTGTTTTTACAAAATGCTAAGTAAAATACCATTTGTCTTCAAATCCATAGGCATCAAAGTGAACAAAAAATTTTAATTTCAATGAATTAAACAGATAAACAAGTTAGTTTAGCCTCAGAATATTATTATCAATATTATTACTAGCTAAGCTACAACCCTAGTTAGAATAGCAGGACGCTATAAGCACAAGGGCTACAACAGGAAAAAATAGTCTAGAGAGGAAAGAAAATAAATAAACTACAAGAGAAGCAGTGAACAATAAAAAGAATATATTCTAAGAACAGTAACAATTTCAATAGATCTTTCTCATATAAACTATGAAAACTTAAAAAAGTAAGAGGAAGAGAAATAAGATAATGTGTGTGTCTGAGTGTACCCTCAAGCAAGAGAACTCTGACACAAAACCGTTGAAGACCATGGTACAGAGGCTATGTCATTAGCAAAGTCTAGAGAACAATGGTTTGATTTTGGAGTGTTCTTCTCCTAGAAGAGCTGCTTAAATACCAGTGGAAATGAGGAAAATTGAGATACTATCAAAGACACCAGTCTAAAGAGATGCCTTATACTTTGGACACTGAGTGACTGACGGACCCATATGAATTACACAAAAGGGGAACTAAAAATTCTACACCAAAGGGTTGCAAGGTTTAAGGGCAATCAGCCATTTTTCTCCCAGGTTGTACCAGCATGGGTTTCTTTAACCTTTTAATCCCAATGTTAAAGGAACAAGAGAGAAGAAAGAAATAAACAGTGGTATAATTAAATATAAAGGCCAAATTGAATTAGTATATCAACTCGGTCACTAACAAACTGAAGGCTCTTTTTCCAACGCATGCTCTCTCTCTCTCTCTCTCTCTCTCTCTCTCTCTCTCTCTCTCTCTCTCTCTCTCTCTCTCTCTCTCTCTCACAATTAGTGTATCAACTTGGTCACTAACCAACTGAAGCCTCTCTTTCCAACACACACAGACTCTCTCTCTCTCTCTCTCTCTCTCTCTCTCACAATTAGTGTATCAACTTGGTCACTAACCAACTGAAGCCTCTCTTTCCAACACACACAGACTCTCTCTCTCTCTCTCTCTCTCTCTCTCTCTCTCTCTCTCTCTCTCTCTCTCTCTCTCAATTAGTATATCAACTTAGTCACTAACCAACTGAAGCCTCTTTTTCCAACGCAGGCACACTCTCTCTCTCTCTCTCTCTCTCTCTCTCTCTCTCTCTCATTCTGTGGAAAGATCAGAGCTGTATTGTTTTGCCGAATCTGTTATCTTTTTTCCCCTCAGTATCCGGAAAGTTGACGTGTGAGGTAAATGAACCATGGCGTAGATTTAAGCCGGTGGTCGGCACCGCCTCTGGGAGCTTGAGACCCTCAAAGAAAAAGTTTGATTAACCCTTTCTTGCTCAGTACAACTTAATTCGTTGTTTTTGACGTGTATGCCTCCGACCCAGCCACAATCCAGGAAAATTTCTGGCAGTAATTTCAGCATTATTTCTTTCCTCATTCTTTTTTATCAATTTTTCCGCTATCTGGTTATTTCGTTAGAAGAGTGGATGTTTTTTTTTTTTTCGTTTGATTCACTTGCTGTATTTCGGGGAAAAAATACCAAAACGACAGGGCCACAGTTCTTGGCAATTCCTAGCGTAATACAAAGAAATCTATTGCGTTAACGGCTGTTTCAAACGGCTGTTTTTTTTATTTTCTTTTTTTTAATAAGTAACCATTAAATCCCTTGATCAGTAAATTACTTGAGTAAACAATCAATTAAGTTATCACATTATATAGCATGTAATTTACAATATATATATATATATATATATATATATATATATATATATATATATATATATATATATATATATATATATATATATATATATATATATATATACTTTTCTTTATATGCTCTTGGGGCAGAGCTTCTCTCTGATGCAAAGGATTACGTCTGAAAACTTGAAGAAGCTGATGAAATATGAAGATTCCTGCAGGAAACATATTGACGCCACTAAGGCTATCGCCTTCAATGAATATTTATATACATATATATATATATATATATATATATATATATATATATATATATACATATATATATATATACATATATATATATATATATATATATATATATATATATATATATATATATATATATATATATTCAAATAAGCCATATATATTTTTGATACATTAATGTCTGGATTCTCTTAACGACCTGGGGATCAGAGCCCCAGGCGAAATCACACAAAGACAAGAGCTTGTGACCGGCCGGAAATCGAAACCTGGTCGGCAAGCTTGTATAGACAGTGACTACAACCCTAGCTGGAAAAGCAGTGTGCTACAAGCCCAAGGACTCCAACAAGGTAAGAAGCATAGTGAGGAAAGGAAATAAGGGAATAGCAAATAAACAATATATAAGTACTGCATTATAAGATTAATTATTTTAAGATCTGTAACAATGTAAAAATATATCAGTCATACATAAACTATTAAACGAGACATTTAATCCGGCTTAACTCAAAAGCATTTGCGAAAAGTTTGAAATTATAAAGTTCCATTGATTCAACAACCTGATTTTGCAGATCATTCCATAACCTTGTCATAGCTGGAATAAAACTTCCAGAATACTGTGTATCTGTGTGCCTTATGGTGAAGGTATGATTGTCAGAAATTAACTGCATACTAGTACACGTACAGGATGGTACAGTCTTGGAAGATCTGAGCGCAATAGATTATCTCAATTATGAAAAAAAAAAAATTATCTAACATGCATAGAGAACTAACTGAACGACGGTACCAGAGATTAATATACAACACAGGAATAAGAAATTTAATAGACCATAATTTTATATCCAACTAATTAAGATGAGAGTCAGCAGCTGAAGACCAGACAGGAGAACAATACTCGAAACAAGGCAAAATGAATTAATTAAAAATATTTCCTTAAGATATACTGATAATCGAAAATCTTGAAAGAATTTCTCAAGAATACGACTTTTTTTTGTACAATTGAAGAAGAAATCTTTGCCAAAAGAAAATTTGCAATCAAGAGCCACACCTAAAATTTTAAACAAGTTGTTTGTATATATATATATATATATATATATATATATATATATATATATATATATATATATATATATATATAAATATATATATATATATATATATATATATATATATATATATATATATATGTGTGTGTGTGTGTGTGTATATATATATTCCCGTTCTGAGTGGGGATACCTTTAAATGGTGAAAGGATTTGTGTATCACCATGATCAGCAAACCTATACTGGTCTGGACGATCAAACTAAAGTCTCCCACCATCACCAATCCGCATTGGCCAGCGTGTTGATGAAAACTGGCCAAACTCCAGACATGAATTGAGATATTTGAGACCTTTGTCCTACAGTGAACTAGGAACGGCTGCATTTGTTGTTGTTGTTGTTGTTGTGTATATAAAACTTGTTCTATAATTAATTATATTTAGGTTATCTAGCAAAAATTATTCTTATGTAGATACAAATGAATGGTGAGAAATTTGACTAATTTTTATCTTAAAAAAAAAAATCAATGGGGTCTGTGATTATCATTACATTCATTTAGAAAAAAAATAAGATGGACCATAACCTTTAAATAAAATTGTCATTAGTCATGCCAATTATACATAATTTGAAGCACAATTAGAAGTAGATAGCAACAGTTAACACTGGATAATTTTTTTGTAGTTATAAGTTACCTGAATAGAAAAACAACTTACTGTATTAAACAATGAATCATAAATTCCTGTCTCTTAATTTAGAGACCAAACTAATGGAGATATTGTTTATCAGACAAGCTGGCCATAATTAAAAGAAGTACTATTAACCTTTTGTTTTTTCGGTATCAATTATAAACTGCTCAATTAATATCCCAATTGCTGCTTAGAAATCACTGTAGGAAACTCCATCTATAATTTTGGACTTATTATGGTAATTACTATCTTAGATTAATGATTTATAATACTATTGTTAGTTTTTTAACAATAGCTCCAATAAGAATGAAATTAATTTGTACATGCGTAATCTACGTCAACTTTCAAAATGTTACTATGGAAGAAATGTAGTCCCTTTTTAAGATTATTATTGTTTGCTCGACAATTATATTCTTAATTTTCTTACTAAAGTTTACTTCTTTAGAAAGATATTTTGAAAAAGTGTTGTGAGATGCACATTTATGTAATATCAAAAACTATAACTCCAGCTTCAACAGAGAGAGAGAGAGAGAGAGAGAGAGAGAGAGAGAGAGAGAGAGAGAGAGGGCCTAGTTAGTAATTAGTTGCTCACATTCAGTTGGTGTGTCCTTCAGTGGACAGAGGGAGGCACTACTCAAGAGCTCCTTCGCTCAGGACGGGTACTTCCCGAAGGCAAAAAAAATATCCACTCAAGAGACAGGAGGAGACAGAGAGAGAGAGAAAAAAGAGAAAGATCCGATGTTCATTTCGGCTGGAAAACTTGGCTGCGGGAGGCTAATTCTCGACTGTGTTTAAGAACGAGAAGCAAAGAGGAAAAAACTTCGACAAGAGTGAGAGAAGCACGGTGGGGCATCGCATCCCTTCGGAGACGCCCTCTCTGGTCCTTCAGGTGGCCCCCTCTTCATCACGACTGTCGTCTCAAGTCTTGGCCCCCTCGGGGCCTACTTCTTTTCCTTCTGCTCCCAGTAGGGAGATGATGAAGGGGGAAAAAATCACACAAGATGAAGAGGGATCAGGATCCAAGGAAGGCCCTCAGACTTCTTCTTCACATTCTCTGGCTCCTTCAGGGGCTACCAACGTGAAGACCAGGCAGGCGACCCTGGTTCTTGGAGTCAGTCATAACTAGTCCTATTTGTTGATATTTTGACCCCTAGTCCCTCTTTAGATTTTTCCCTTCTCTGGAAAGGGGGGGGGAGGTTCGAAACGGAAGGGGGACATTTGAGATACACTTCTCTCCACTTACACCCATTTTTAAAAGTGAGTTTTTAAATACGCAATAACGTGTTCTAAGAAGAGTAAATCCTCAAAATGCCACTTCAGTATACAGTCTGCCATTGTCTTATCCAGTTTTTATCAAATGGGTTTTCTCTTACCTCAACTTTACCTGGAAAACTTAGAGTGAGCATCGCGTTTCAGGCGGAGTTTCAAGTGTTAAGCACAAGCTTCATATGGAATTAAGCGTAGAACATACCGGGTTAATGGTACCTCCAAAATTATGCTGGAATGAAAATGAGTTTTATTAGCTTCCAACATTCATGGGCGAGAGGGTGGTAATAAAAGTTTCAGTGTGTATATAACTTGATTCCATGTGATATTAAATATTCATGATAGCCTTGTCAGAATATATAAAGAATTACTCAAACACACAGAAGTTCTTTACGTGGGAAACTTTTGATTAATTGCTAGCAAAATAAAAGGGGATCAACGTCTCCTATGAAATAAATAGAAAGTGTGTGGATATATATACATATATATATATATATATATATATATATATATATATATATATATATATATATACATATATATATATGTGTGTGTGTGTGTGCGTATGTATGTATGTATGCATATATATATATATATATATATATATATATATATATATATATATATATATATATCATGCTGAGTGGTATTGCCAAACTTATGACTACTCAGTGTCTCCCCGTCCTTCAGTTAGGGGGGAGAGGAGTAGTCATACACTGGTGAGAGGGAGCAAATTGAGAGGTACACTCAGGAACAACAACTGTCATGTTGTAGTTAGGAAAGGGGAGGGGTGAGAGGGGGTGAATCTGGATGTGCGCGTGTGTGCTTGTACATATCTAAATATTTAGCTGTAAAATGACAGAGATCGCATGAACTATTATAGGAATAATGTTTTACCCGACAGATCATGTATACTAATACAGGAATAATCTCCAAACAGATGGGTTGTGTACACTAATATAGGAATAATCTCTTCATCAACGGGTCGCGTACACTTGTATAGGATTAATCTCTTACCCAACAGGTTACATATACTATTATAGGAATATCTCTTAACTGACGGGTCGCGTACACTAATAAAGGAATAATCTTTTAATCAACGGGTCGCGTACACTAGTATAGGAATAATCTCTTACCCGATGGGTCACATACACTATTATAGGAATAACCTCTTAATCAACGGGTCGCATACACTAGTATAGGAATAATCTCTTAACCGACAGGGCATGTACACTATTATATGAATAATCTCTTAATCAATGGGTCGCATACACTAGTATAGGAATAATCTCTTACCCAACAGGTCATGTACACTATTATAGGAATAACCTCTTAATCAACGGGTCGCGTACACTAGCATAGGAATAATCTTTTACCCGGCGGGTCACAAACACTATTATAGGAATAATCTCTTAACTGACAGGTCACATACATTATTATAGGAATAATCTCTTAACTGACGGGTCACATACATCATTATAGGAATAATATCTTACCGACAGCCCTTATACACTAGTATAGGAATAAAGTCTTCCCCAAAGTGTCATGTACACTATTATAGGAATAATCTCTTAACCAACGGGTCGCATACACTATCATAGGAATAATCTCTCAACCGACGGATGGCGTACATTATTATAGCAATAATCTCTTACCTGATGAGTCTCGTACACTATTATAGGAATAATCTCTTATCCGACTGGCCGTGTGCACTAGTATAAGAATAATCTGTTAACTGACGGGTTCAGTACACTAGTATTGGAATAATTTCTTATAGGGCGGGTCACGTACTTAGGAATAATCTCTTAAACGACTGGTGGCGTACACTAGTATAGGAATGATATCTTAACAGACAGGTCACGTACATTATTATAGGAATAATCTCTTAACCGAAGGACTCACATACACTATAATACGAATAATCTCTTAACCGAAGGACTCACATACACTATAATACGAATAATCTCTTAACCGATGGGTCGTGTACACTATTATAGGAATAATCTCTCATCCGACAGAAGGCGTAAACTATTATAGCAATAATCTCTTACCGGATGGGTCTCGTACACTATTATAGGAATAATCTCTTATCCGACTGGTCGTGTAACCTAGTAAAGGAATAATCTCTTATCCGACTGGTCATGTACACTAGTATAGGAATAATCTCTTATCAGACTGGTCGTGTAACCTAGTATAGGAATAATCTCTTATCCGACTGGTCATGTACACTAGTATAGGAATAATCTCTTATCCGACTGGTCGTGTAACCTAGTATAGGAATACTCTCTTATCAGACTGGTCGTGTACACTAGTACAGGAATAATCTCTTACCCGACCGGTCATGTAGACTAGCATTGCAATAATTTCTTACCCGACGGGTCACGTACTCAGAAATAATCTCTTAATCGACTGGTCGCGTACACTAGTATAGAAATGATATCTTAACAGACGGCTCCTGTACACTAGTATAGGAATAATCTCTACACGGAAGGGTCATAAACAATTATAAGAATAATCTCTTAACTGACGGGTCGCGTACACTCTTATAGGAATAATCTCAACCAACGGGTTCCGTACACTAGTATAGGAATAATCTCTTAACTGGAGGATCACGTACACTTATTATAGGAATAATCTCCTATCCGACGGGTCGCGGACACTATTATAGGAATAATCTCTTAACAACTGACGGGTTGCGTACACTAGTATAGGAATAATCTCTTAACAACCGACGGGTCGCGTACAGTATTATAGGAATAATCTTTTGACTACGGAATGAAAGCCAGATTTGGATGTCAAAGAAAGCACATTCAGTTTTCCACTTGGCCTGATTCATCAATATGCTTTTCTAAGAATTTTCATTATATGATAAATAATGTTTTAAAGTAATTCCACAGAGTCGAAGAACATATGTTCTACAAAAAAAGAAATAAAATACAATCTGTAGTTAATCTAACAATAGTCTAAATGCAAAGTTATTTCTGAATTACGTAAATTATACTATTCTTCTTTAATTGTTTGTTTAGTGTGTTTAGGACAACAACCTCAATTAATAATTAGTGGTGTAAAGTCTTGGAAAAATGTGCATACACATACAGCATTGCATATACATTGAATAATATATACACTCACAGGTGATATAAGCATTGTATTTATGTGACCATCAGTTTATGTGTTTAGTTGTATATAATAATGTACATAAACAAATTGATGGACATAAATAAGGTTCCACCTGGATGATTATTATCATTACTAGCAAATATACAACCCTAGTTGGAAAAGCAGGATTCTATGAGCCCAAGGGTTCCAAACAAGAAAAAATAGCCCAGGGTGGAAAGGAAATTAGGATATAAACTAAATGAGTGATGAACAATTAAAATTACACACTTTAAGCACAGTAGCAACATTGAAATATATATCTAATATAAAAACCATGAAAAGAAACATGTCTTCCTTCTCAACAAAAATATTTGCTGCAAGTTTGAACTT
>NC_090725.1:110412639-110427639 GCF_036898095.1 Palaemon carinicauda | reverse complement strand
AGTAGTCATATCCCGGTAAGATGGAGAACCCTGAGAGGTAGACTCGGAAACCACACTACTTGTTAAGAAAGGGGGAGGGGGTGAGAAAGATTGAATTTAAGTATATGTGTATGATGTATTTAGACCTGATTTTTTATTATAATCAAAACCCAAATCACTTACTTCATCACTTCCAATGATCTGAGAGCAAATATTCGTAATCTATTAGAACATACAATAGCATGACACCTAGATGAAGCCATTATACGGAGACTTCATCGCTACTGGAAGAGAAAGCTCTCTCTCTCTCTCTCTCTCTCTCTCTCTCTCTCTCTCTCTCTCTGTTGAGAAGCAGGTGTACCTTTGCCCATAATACAACACAACCATTGCAAATAAAGTCCTAACTATTGGTAAAGTTATTCCACGTCTTTCCAACACTTTTTCCTTTACTTTAATGCCTTCAAGAACAGCCTACCGACCAAGCTCCTGGACTGTTGAAGTCTCTCTCTCTCTCTCTCTCTCTCTCTCTCTCTCTCTCTCTGTATTCAGAAGGAGGTGTACCATTGACCATACTGCAACACAACCTTTGCAAGTAAACTCCTAACTATTGGTCAAGATATTCCACATCTTTCCAACGCTTTTTCCATTACTTTAATGCATTCAAGAACAGCCTACCAAACAACCTACTGTATTGTAGAGCTCTCTCTCTCTCTCTCTCTCTCTCTCTCTCTCTCTCTCTCTCTCTCTCTCTCTCTGTTGAGAAGCAGGTGTACCTTTGACCATACAGCAACATAACCTTTGCACGTAAACTTCTAACTACTGGCCAAGGTATTTCATGTCTTTTCAACCCTTTTTATTTTACTTTAATGCCTTCAAGAACAGCCTACCGACCAAGCTCCTTCATAGTTGAAGTCTCTCTCTCTCTCTCTCTCTCTCTCTCTCTCTCTCTCTCTCTCTCTCTCTGTTCAGAAGCAGGTGTGCCATTGACCATACTACAACACAACCATTGCAAGTAAACTCCTAACTATTGGTCAAGGTATTTCACGTCTTTCCAACACTTTTCCCTTTACTTGAATGCTTCCCAAAACAGCCTACCGACCAAGCTGCTGGACTGTTGAAGTCTGTTTCTCTCTCTTTCTCATCCTGGGAGATGGAGTGAGCCACGTAAATCGATGTGCGGCCGAGGTAATTGTGGCACTCAGAGCCGTGGAAAATGTGGACGAGTGCAGCTCTTCAAGTCTTGAGGGCTCTCCTTTTTGGGGGGGGTATGGTTGTTGTTGGGTGGAGGGGGGAGGGTTAACCACCTCTACCACCAACCACCACACGCTCCTTGTATTTCGTCTCATTCTCTCTTTATTCTATTTTGTTCCTTCCCTTTTTCTCTTCTTATCCAACCCTGTTTCCATGACTATGTTTCTCCTCCTCTGGTCCAAACAATATAGGATACTAAATCTTTATTTTATCATTATTTCAGTGTTCAGTTCCCATTCCTATAAAAATTTGGTATTCGGTACCCATTCCTATAAAAATTTGGTATTCGGTACCCATTCCTATAAAAATTTGGTATTCAGTTCCCATTTCTATAAAAATTCGGTGTAAGGTTCCCATTCCTATAAAAATTTGGTATTTGGTTCCCATTCCTATAAAGATTTGGTATTCGGTTCCCATTCCTATAAAAATTATATATTCAGTTCCCATTCCTATAAAAATTATATATTCAGTTCCCATTCCTATAAAAATTCTATATTCGGTTCCCATTCCTATATAAATTCGGTATTTGGTTCACATTCCTATAAAAATTTGGTATTCGGTTCCCATTCCTATAAATAGAATCGTATTCACTTCCTATTCCTATAAATATTTAGTATCCGGTTCTCATTCCCATAAAAATTTAGTATTCGGTTCCAATTCCTATAAAAATTTAATATTCGGTTCCCGTTCCTAACTTAATATATGGTTTCCATTCCTATAAGTATTCGATATTCGGTCCCCTTTCCTTTAAAAATTCCGTATAAGATTCCAATTCCTTTAAAAATTTGGTATTCGGTTCCCTAACAAAATATGGTTCCCTCATCTTTATAAAAAATTGGTATTCTGTTCCCATTCCTATAAAAAATCGGTATTCGGTTCCCATTCCTATAAAAAATTGGTATTCTGTTCCCATTCCTATAAAAAATCGGTATTCGGTTCCCATTCCTATAAAAAATTGGTATTCTGTTCCCATTCCTATAAAAAATCGGTATTCGTTTCCCATTCCTATAAAATTTGGTATTCGGTTTCCATTCCCATAAAAATTTAGTATTCGGTACCAATTACGATATAAATTCGATATTAGGTTCCCATTCCTATCTTGGCATTCAGTTCCCATTCCTATAAAAATTCTGTATTTGGTTCCCATTTCTATAATAATTCGATATTCGGTTCCCATTCCTATAAAAATTTGGTATTCAGTTTCCAATCCTATAAGAATTTGGTCGGTTCCAATTCCTATAAAAAATTAGTTATTCGGTTCCCATTCCTATAAAAATTCGGTATTCGGTTCCTATTCCTATAAAAATTCGGTATTTGGTTCCCATTTCAATAATAATTCGATATTCGGTTCCCATTACTATAGAAATTTGGTATTCACTTCCCATTCCTACTTCGGTATTTAGTTCCCATTCAAATAAAAAATCGGTATTCAATTCCCATTCTTATAAAAACTCAGAATTCAGTTCCCATTCCTATCTTGGTATCCGGTTCCCATTCCTATAAAAATTCGGTATACGGTTCCCATTCCCATAAAAATTCGGTATTTGGACCCCATTCCTATAAAGATTCGGTATTCTGTTCCCCTTCCTAACAAAATATGGTTCCCTCATCCTTGTAAAAAATCGGTATTCGGTTCCCATTCCTAAAAACATTTGCCATTTGGTTCCCATTCCTATAGAAATCCGGTATTCAGTTCCCATGCCTATAAAAATTCGGTATTCAGTTCCCATGCCCTTAAAAATTCGGTATTCAGTTCCCATTCCTATAAAAATTCGGTATACGATTCCCATTCCTATAAAAATTCAGTATTTGGTTCCCATTCCTATCTTGGCATTCGGTTCCTATTCCTATAAATTTCGGTATACGGTTCCCATTCCTATAAAAATTCAATATTCAGTTCCCATTCCTATCTCGGCATTCGGTTCCCATTCCTATAAAAATTCGGTATAATGGTTCCCATTCCTATAAAAATTCGGTATAACGGTTCCCATTCCTATAAAAATTCGGTATAATGGTTCCCATTCCTATAAAAATTCGGTATAACGGTTCCCATTCCTATAAGAACTCCCAGCCCCAAAAACTCATTACACTCCGTCCCCAATATTCTCTAAACTCCATCTCAACCCCAACCCGCTTTCTAGTTTGTTCTCGTAGCTTAATCTGTTGCTCTTCGTTTTCTTACCACGTACAAACTTTTTTTCTTTCTTTTTTTCTTCTTCTATTCTTTCCTCCAACTCTGCTGCACAAACAGCTGAAGATGCTATGTTGCTGGACGTCTCAAAATGAAAAAAAAGTCTTCAAACCCGTTGGCGGTAAATGAAGACTCTGGAATTTCCAGTAAACCCTCCGCGGTTTTCGCTTGAGCCGTTGACTTGGAAAATCAGTTATATAAAAAATGGGAAAATAAGTAAATGAACAATGAAGATATCTGTAAATATGTTAATGATTAGTCTGCAGTTTCCACTAAACCACTGAATAAGAAAAAAAAAAAGATAAACAACTAAATTATGAAGATCTCTGTAAATATGGTAATTAAAATGTAATCGACATTAAATCATTCACTTGGAAATTCAATATTACAATAAAAGAAATAAAAAAATAATAATAATGATAATGATGATATCTGTAAATATGTGAATGGAAAGTTTGTAATTTTCAATAAAACATCAACAAGGAAAATCAATAATACAAAAAATGAGTAAATATATAAATGAATTATGAAGAAAACTGTAAATATGTGAATGGACAGTTTGCACTTTTCACTAAACCATCGACTTGGAAAATCAAAATATAAAAAGGTAAATACATCAATAAACAACGAAGAAATCTGTAAATATGTTAATGAAAAGTTTGTAGTTTTCAATACACCATGGACTTGGAAAATCAATAATATAAAAAATAAGTATATAAATAGATTAACAATGAAGAAATCAGTAAATATTTGAATGATGAGCAAAATAAATGCAAAATCCAAAAAGCAATGCTTGAACGATTTGTTCAAAATGTTCATAAAATTAACATGACTTAATTCATGAACACTAAGTAATACTATATTAATGAAAGATTTGCAATCCAGACCCAGGTTTTATTTTTATATATTTACGTCATTTTAGAAAACAATTTTGGTATTGAGTTTCAGTAAAACTGCTTGAAATTTATTTAGAGCGGTAATAGGAATCAATATAAAAAAAAATCTGAAATTTCTCAGAATGTTTAATGAAAGCATTTTTGACAACACTTCTAAGAAAATATAAGTAAATTAACTTAAAAAATGATATTCGAAGGTTCTATGTATCTAGAGAGAGCACAGTGGAAGCTCTCTCTCTCTCTCTCTCTCTCTCTCTCTCTCTCTCTCTCTCTCTCTCTCTCTCTCTCTCTCAAAAACAAAGGGGGGGGGGGGTTCGAGATTGCTCAAGGAATAGCTTCATGTTAGTTAAAAAGAGATCATATATCTTTCGTAGACTGTTAATTTGCTGTAAAAATAAAATTAAAAATCCTGGAAAAATGTTGCCAGGCATTTACCGTTTTAAAACGGATATATTGACGTTAAGAAGTGATATTACAGTCACCAACCCGTAGAGGGTAATAACAAAGTAAGGTAAAAATTATGGTCGCCTGTATTTCACTGGAATAAGGCTGAGAACAGTATATTTTTACGGAGAATTTCCGATTAAAATTACGGTTTTTTAACAGTGCAAATTATAATATTGTTCGGATTTAATAACATATGATATATATATATATATATATATATATATATATATATATATATATATATATATATATATATATATATATATATATATATATATATATATATCATCCTCATCTCCGCCTAAGCTTATTGACGCAAAGGGCTTCGGTTAGATTTCGCCAGTCATCTCTATCTTGAGCTTTTAATACTTCTCCATTCATCATCGACTTCGCGTTTCATAGTCCTCAGACACGTAGGCTTGGGTCTTCCAACTCTCCTAGTGCCTTGTGGAGCTCAGCTGAACGTTTAGTGAACTAATCTCTCTTGGGGGAGTACGAAGAGCATGCCCAAACCATCTCCATCTACCCCTCATCATGATCTCATAATAGTGGAAACTTAACGGGAAAGAAATTGACCTCAAATGACGGGTTCAAGGAAGTTCAAGAAATTAAGAAGAAGAAAATATATCATCTGTATTTCGAGACGAATCTAACCAGGATCTTCTATCCCTTCTTTCACCGTAAGCCTTTTCCAAACATTTCATTTTTTTGTTCAAGTTTTTTTTCCCTCCCTCTCTCTCTCGTAGTAGTAGTTTTTCCTGACTCCTTTCTCACAAAATTCCCAAGAGAAGACGCTTAATAACCGAGAAGACAAAACAGCATCGTTTGCACAAACTTTACGCTGGACTAGCAGTGGATAGCATTTTTTTTTCTGCTATTATTATTAATATTTCCCGGAAGAAGAACCACAATGGAATGCAGAGGGTTATTTTCTTATTCTATCTCGGCCTTCCATTCTAGTCAGAAGGGGATACTTACTTAAACATCAGCCATATGAAGGGATTCATCACGACTAAGATTTCCAAGAATTTTCACTGGGAATGTTTCTATACAATGAGAGTAAATATATGAAATGTTATTCATTTTCCAAAACCTGCAGCAGACAAACGGACACTAGATATACACATTGTTCTCAATTTAAAGGTAGCTCGTGAATGGCGGTACCAAACCAACTTGGTTGAATCCCTCGTCAGGCTGAGAGGAGTGAAGAGAAGAAAAGTCTCCTTTATTTCCTTTTTTATGTTGGATAACTCAACAAAATTAGGGGAAGTGACATGGTAGGTAGATAAATATGAATGATAGATGTAAGGGATAGTGCTAATACCCTAGCAAGCAGGACAATGCCCTAGAGACTGACTATATATATATATATATATATATATATATATATATATATATATATATATATATATATATATATATATATATATATATATATATATATAATCAGCAGCATAAAAGGGATCACCAAATCTACACGCAGTTCTGAATTCATAGGTTTAAAGGACGCTCATGAACGGCAGATGCAAAGGACAGTGATAATGACCTAGCAGGACTGACCATATATACATATGATCAGCGGACAAGGCACCCTCTCCACCCAAGCTAGGACCAGGGAGGGCCAAACAATGGCTACTGATAACTCAGCTACATTTATAGGCTCTTCCAAAGGCCGCTCCTGAATGGCAGAGGCAAGGGACAGTGACAATATCCTAGTAGGACAATGACTTAGAGATTGACAATATATCCATATCGTCAGCGGGCAAGGCCCCTCTCCACCCAAGCTAGGACCAGGGAGGGCCAGACAATGGCTGCCGATGATTCAGCAGGTAGACCTACAAGCTCCCAAAAACTCCCCATCCTTAGCTCACAGGGATGGTGAGGTTAAAGACACTACAAAAAACTATCGAGCTTGAGCGGGATTCGAATCAAAGTCCGACAGATCGCCAGGCAGAGACGTTTCCATTATTATTATTATTATTATTATTATTATTATTATTAATTGCTAAGCTACAACCCTAGTTGGAAAACCAGGATGCTATAAGCCCAGGGGGCCCAACAGGGAAAATAGCCTAGTGAGGAAAGGAAACAAGGAAAATTAAATATTTTAAGAACAGTAACAACATTAAAATAAATAATTCCTATATAAACTTTAAATACTTTAACAAAACAAGAGGAAGAGAAATAAGATAGAATGGTGTGCCCGAGTGTACCCTCAAGCAAGAGAGCTCTAACCCAAGACATTACCTAAATTATACATTACACAATATACTGCATATAACTATATTACAAGCCACAATGTATTCAGGAGTCTCTGTGCACGTGACATTGTGTTAAGAATAATCTACAGTTATAAAAAATTATGATGTTAGGATAATTTACTTGTTTCTGATCAGCATATTCTGATCATTCAGCATAAAAATCGAAAATATATATCCCAATTAGATGTAATGATATGAAAAATCATTAATGGAGCTTTCGTACTACTATTTATGATGACGTGAATGCTAATATATATATATATATATATATATATATATATATATATATATATATACATATATATATATATATATATATATATATATATATATATATATATCATAATCCTATGAATGGCCGTTGCAACAATAGTCGACTGTAACGGTATGTCACAGAGAGAGAGAGAGAGAGAGGGAGAGAGAGAGAGAGAGAGAGAGAGAGAGAGAGAGAGAGAGAGAGAGAGAGAACACCCGCCAAGATACGAAGATGTAACCCGAAGCGAGAGCAAGCAGCTGGGAGCTCAAAGCTCAAAGATTTGTAAGCCGAGATGTTCAGATGAAGGCATTTCTAAGAGGCCCATTCCAATCCCATTGGCTTCTTCTGTGATATCGATGATATTTTAGATATGCCGCCGTCGATCATGAGAGAACGCATATGGAAACATCTTGCAATACTATTCTGAACTCATTTCCTAGGGGTGCACTAAGAGGTTGTCCCATTGCCAACCCATATTTCTGTTTATAGTACTCGCCATTGAACAGATAACAGCTAATTCATGTTCAATGGTGTATTCTGAACTCTCTCTGTACGCTACTGTATATCTGTTCACTTCTGTATAATTTTGATGCCTGTTTTGTTGAAGTTTTTCATAGTTTATTTATGAAAGATCTAATTCAATGTTGTGGCTGATCTTGAATCATTTCTAATTTTTGTTTACTTATGTAAAATTTTGATGCCTGTTTTCTTGAAGTTTTTCATAGTTTATATATAATAGATCCAATTTAATGTAGTGACTGGTCTTAGATTATTTCATTTTGATCGTTCATGACTTCTCTTGTAGTTTGTTCATGTCCTTGTTTCCTTTCCTCACTGGGCTATTTTACCCTGTTGTAGCCCTTAGGCTTATGGCATCCTGCTTTTTCAACTAGGGTTGTGGCTAAGCTTGTAATAATAATAATAATAATAATAATAATAATAATAATAATAATAATAATAATAATAATAATAATTTGCAAATATTCTTACCATAAACAAAAGATTATGATTGTTAAAACATTTTTGATGCTAATATGACTGGTAGAAACGAAAGGTTTTCAAAGCCAATTTGGTAAATGCTGAGATGATGCAATTCAATGATTGCTATTAAAATTATCACAGCATAATTTTCAGGTATCATTTTACTTGTCATGAGATCCGAATAATATTATACAAGTATAAATTTATAAATTGTAACAGCAACATGTATAAATATAGATTTTCTGAAAATCTGAGCCTTAATGAGATGAAATGATCAGACATCAAAGCAAGTCTTTTCTACTATCTATTTCAGCCTTAAATCTATACTTAGCACAATGGTAAATTTATCATACAAATCTGTACTTAACACAATCCCCCATTTATGAATCTATACTTGACACGATGCCCAATTTCAATCTCCTTAGCCGATTGCTATTGGTAAATTTTCAAGTTAATTTTTCATACCAACACTGAATTCAGACATGTCTCAATCTATGTCTAGGGTTTGGCATGTTTTCATCACCACGCTGGCCATTGCGGATTGGCGATTGTCTGAGATTTTCGTCTGATCGATCACTGCAAACCAACCTAGTATGAGTAGCCCTGACTAGCACAGCTTTGGTGATCATGGCGATACGCAAACCCTTTCACCACGTTAAGGTTTCCACACTTAGAATGCGTAGCCTTAAGTACATAATATACTAAATCGGAAAAGTAAGCGCTTAAGTTTGAACAAATAATATATCTTTAGCTGGGTTCAATTTACGAGGTATATTATCAATTTCATAACACAACGCGGGCCAAACTTGAAAATGGGAAATCCAGCATACGATTTTCAGCTGATTGTTGAGTAATACACATGAATTCAAAGGTTTAATTTTCGACTTTTAAACTGAGATTTTAGACGCACTGAATCCTACCATTGATTTCATTATTCCGTATTGGTTCAACTATTTATGGTTGTGGTAGCCTACGGGAAGCACCCTTGCCTAGCGATTTCCTGGACGAGAGTTCGAGACCCGCTCAAGCTCTATAGTTTCTTGCAGTGTCTGCAACGTTACCATCCCTGTGAGCTAAGGTGGGAGGGATTTGGGGGAGCCTATAAGACGACCTGCTGAGTCATCAGCGGCCATTGCCTTGCCTTCCCTGGTCCTAGCTTGGGTAGAAAGTGGCCTTGGGTGCTGATCATATGTATATATGGTAAGTCTCTAGGGCTTTGCCACTGTCTCTTGCTTCTGCCATTCAAGAACGACCTTTAAACCTTTAAACTGCTTTGAATAATATCCCATTATATATTAAAATACCCTTGTCCCTAAAGTTAGCCCTAAATGTAAGCTTCAAAAGATAATGTGAAGGATGATATAGAGAGAAGTTTCGGGGAGGAGGATGCCTTGGATAGAAGGCATTGTAGAGGCCTCATCAGGCAACCAACCTCTTAAGTACAGATAACGGTGGGAAAGAAGAAGATAGGGTGAAGGATGATAGGGAGAGTAGAGGTTTTGTGGAAGAAGATACTTGGTAGAAGGCATTGGAGAGAGCGCATCAGGCAACCGACTCCTTAATGTAAGGATAACGGTGGGAAAGAAGATAAGGTGAAGGATGACATGGAGAGAAGAGGTTTGGTGGAAGAGGATGCCTTTGATAGAAGGCATTGGAGAGGGAGCATCAGGCAACCGACCCCTTAATGTAAGGAAAATGGCGGGAAAGAAGATAATGTGAAGGATGATATGGAGAGAAGAAGTTTCCTGAAGGAGGATGCCTTGGATAGAAGACATTGGAGAGGGCGAATCAGGCAACCGACTCCTTAATGTAAGGACAACGGTGAGGAAGATGACAATACTGTGAAGGATGATATGGAGAGTAGAGGTTTCGTGGAAGAAAATGCCTTTTATAGAAGGCATCGGAGAGGGCGCATCAGGCAATCAACCACTTAATGTATGGATAATGGTGGGAAAGAAGAAGATAAGGTGAAGGATGATATGGAGAGTAGTGGTTTCATGGAAGAAGATACTTGGTAGAAAGCAGTGGAGAGTGCGCATCAGGCAATCGACCCCTTAATGTACGGACAACGGTTGGAAAGGAGATATATGTTGAAGTACAAAATAAACAACAGGTATTAACTGATTTGAAAATTATCTGTTTTGCTAGATATTGTTAGAACTACAAAAAAATGCTAGACAACTGGATAATCTTTAGGAAGAACCCACTCCCTCAAATTTTATCCTAGTCACCTATTACAGCACATTGTAAGCATACTATTCTACCTTATTTCTCTTGTTATTTTGAAGATTTTATAGTTTATATGTGTAAGATTCATTTTAATGTTGTTATTGTTCTTAAACTTCTCTTGAAATTTATTTCCTGATTTCCTTTCCTCACTGGGTTATTTTCCTTGTTGGAGCCCTTGGGCTTATAGCATACTGCTTTTCTAACTACGGTTGTGGCTTAGCTTATAATAAAATAATAATAAAAATAGTAGTAGTAGTAGTAGTAATAATAATAATAATAATAATAATAATAATAAGAATAATAATAGGTTATTTTTCCCTGTTGGAGCCCTTTGGCTTATAGCATCCTGCTTTTCCAGCTAGGGTTGTAGCTTAGCTTATAATAATAATAATAATAATAATAATAATAATAATAATGGGTTAATATTCTCTGATTGAGCCCTTGGGCTTATAGCATCCTAACTTTTCCAACTAGGGTTGCAGCTTAGCTTATAATAATAATAAAAATAATAATAATAATAATAATAATAATAATAATAATAATAATAATAGGTTATTTTTCCCTGTTGGAGCCCTTGGGCTTATAGCATCCTGCTTTTCCAGCTAGGCTTGTACCTTAGCATATAATAACAATAACAAAAGCAATAATAATAATAAAATTATAAACTAATGAAAACAAAGAAGAATTCACTGCCATCAACAGGTGGAACAATAGCTGTAACATAACGAAAAGTAACAATAATAATTATAATCGTAAGAGCAGCCCAGAACTGCAACGGTACGGATTCTACCAGATTGGATTACCCGATGAAACCACCCATCAAAAAGACCACACGCCAGAAGCATATCTCGCTTGGAGATTGTTTTGTGCTTGCTTGGAAAGTTATGTTAAGCACTTCCACAGCTGTCATTAACCCTTCTCTCTCTCTCTCTCTCTCTCTCTCTCTCTCTCTCTCTCTCTCTCTCTCACCAAGCACAATGAGTTTTACTTTACTATAAGGGCTGCTTTTCTGGTCCTATACAACAGGGGAACCCTACTCTCTACGAGACCTTCACAGTCATTTTGATATTCCCTTCTCTCTCTCTCTCTCTCTCTCTCTCTCTCTCTCTCTCTCTCTCTCTCTCTCTCTCTCTCTCTCTCACCAAGCACAATGAGTCTTACTTTACTTTAAGGGCTACTTTTCTGGTCCTATATAGCAGGGGATCCCTGCTCTCTACAGACCCTTCACAGTCATTTTGTCATTCCCTTCTCTCTCTCTCTCTCTCTCTCTCTCTCTCTCCTCTCTCTCTCTCTCTCTCTCTCTCTCTCTCTCTCTCTCTCTCTCTCTCTCACGCAATTTGGATATAGACGAAGGATGGAACGTTTGAACTTATTGGACCTACAAACTCGATGAATAAGGGGACAGTTAATAGAGGCATTCA
Organism: Palaemon carinicauda; assembly: GCF_036898095.1. Taxonomy (NCBI): domain Eukaryota; kingdom Metazoa; phylum Arthropoda; class Malacostraca; order Decapoda; family Palaemonidae; genus Palaemon; species Palaemon carinicauda. The sequence goes on along the minus strand of NC_090725.1, from coordinate 110,415,727 downwards.
AAATTCTTAAATGAATAACAATCCATTCACGCTTAGCACAAATCAGTCCAGGGGTAACGGATACAAATTGGAATTGAAAAGATACAACACCACTTAATGTGGCAATTTCTTTACATACAAAATAGCAAATACTTGGAATAGACTTCGAGTAGATGTAGTAAACAGTAACACGGAAAACGTTTTCAAGAATAAGTTAGACAAGATCATAAGAACTCTCTAAATGCTTAAAAGTAAATCGCTCTACCAAAGAGCAAGTGGAGTCTCCACGGATGGACTAAAACGACTTTGAGACATCCAAAATCCTTGTAACTCCCTGTAACTCTCTCCAAGCACAATAAGTCTTACTTACTTTACTTTAAAGGCTGCTTTTCTGATCCTATGTTCCCTGCACTCTACAGGACCTTCACAGTAATTTTGTCATTCCTCCCTCTCTCTCTCTCTCTCTCTCTCTCTCTCTCTCTCTCTCTCTCTCTCTCTCTCTCTCTCTCTCTCTCTCTCTCATATCTCCTGGGAGGGCATCCAACGAGGACAGACCGACACACAAACACAGGAGATTACGGTTAGTAAAAAAAAAAAGGGTATTAGTAATGGGATAACCTTATCTTCTGTATTGGACTATGAATGCTGGCCATCGCTACGAGAGTATCTTTGCAGCGTAGCGAGTTTGTTTATGCAACTTATTTAACGGAGCAGAAAAAAAAAAACAGTTGTGGGAGGAGCATTTGTATACAAAGAAGTACACCCACTAAAAAACAATTCTGGGAGGAGCATTTGTATACATAGAAGTACACCCATTAAAAAACAATTCTGGGAGGAGCATTTGTATACATGGAAGTACACCCATTAAAAAACAATTCTGGGAGGAACATTTGTATACAAAGAAGTACACCCCTTATAAAACAATTCTGGGAGGAGCATTTCTATACAAAGTACACCCATTAAAAAACAGTTCTGGGAGGAGCATTTGTATACAAAATACACCCATTAAAAAACAATTCTGAGAGAAGCATTTGTATACAAAGTACACCCTTTATAAAGCAATTCTGGGAGGAGCATTTGTATACAAAGAAGTACACCCCTTAAAAAACAATTGTGGGAGGAGCATTTGCATACATAGAATTACACCCATTACTTATTCATCTTCATATCTATTACAACATACATATGTATATATTAAGGTTTTTAGGTGTAAAACTTGAATTTTAATTCAATACAAATCAAAGCAATTGAAAATAGAGGGGGACTCAGTAGAGATCATGCCTTCGCCATGCTAAGCAGTCTTATATTGCTCTTAACTCCACTGCTTACTTGCACATCGATGTATTTTCTTCAAAATCTAATGCATTGTCCTTGGATCATACTCCGCATGTCCACAAAATTTCGTTGAAATTCTTTAGTTTTTGCATAATGTTGTTCACTAAAAAAAATAACATTGCGATTATTTTAAAAATACTGCTGCGTACTTGTACTTTGATGTACTTTATCCAACTTTTTACGGATTCATCCTTGGGTTATACACAACATGGCTACCAAGTTTGGTCACAATCAGTACGTTAGCTTTTGTGTAAGGTTGCTTACAAACGAACAAACAGACAGGGGTGAATACATACCCTTCGCAAGATTTTGGCGAAGGCAATAATAAGAACGAACGAAATCCCTGAAAATGGAGGATTTTGACTTAGGAAGAGTGTAAAGGCTGAAGATATATCAACATGAAACCCCACCCCCCAAAAAAGATATACAGTTAACGGGGGCAAAAAATAGGACTTGGGGAAAAATTAAAAAATGAAGTGTTGAATTTGCTCTGACGTTCGAAGTTCAATAATTTTTTTTTCTATTCTATCTCTAATTTCTTTTAATACTTTTATTTTGAGAAATGTGATTGACTTTCAGGTTGCCGATAGTTTTAAAGCGGACGATAGCCAATGTAGTTATTTTTGTCCTTGATTTTTTCCTTATATATCTATATAAAAAAAAAAAAAGGGAGTAGGGAAGGATCAAAGACCAAGGATTGCTCTACTGACATAAAGGTTTAAATGTTTAAAGGCCGCTCATGAATGGCAGAGGCAAGGGACAGTGACATTGCCCTAGCAAGCAGGATAATGCCCTGTAGACTGACAATACATACATATGATCATTGCCCATGCCCCCTCTCCACCCAAGGTAGCACCAAGAAGGGTCAGGCAATGGCTGCTGATGATTTAGCAGATAGACCTATAGGCTCCCCTAAACTCACCACCATTAGCTCACAAGGATGGTGAGGTTGCAGCGACCCATGGAACTAACGATTTTAGCGGGACTCGAACCCCAGTCTGGCGTTTACCTGTCAGGGACGTTATCACATCGGCCACCACAACCCTAGGTAAGCTAATCAATCAAAGGGTTGTGGTGGCTTGTAGGATAAGTTCGTGCCTGGCGATCGCCAGACTGGGGTTCGAGGCTCTCTCAAGTTCGATAGTTTCTTGTAGTGTCTGCAACCTCACCATCATTGTGAGCTAACGATTGGGAGTTTGGGGGAGCCTATCCTTCTATCTGATGAGTCATCAGCACCTATTGCCTGGCCCTCCTTGGTCCTAGCTTAGGCGGAGAGGGGGCTTGGGTGCTATTCATAGGTGTATATTGTCAATCTCTAGGGCATTGTCACTATCCCTTGTCTCTGCCATTCATGAGTAGCCTTTAAAAAAAATTTCAAAAACTTTAAATCCAGGCAATCAATTTTCGAAACTAAGCTACCATATTTAGTAACTACAGTCAATTTTTTTTAGTGAGGAACATTTGCACCGACTCGGAGAAGTTCCCTGATAGCTGCTTGGGCGGAAGCATTTTTGTCCGAATACTTCCAACCAATCAGCGAGCAGGAAACTTTTCCGAGCGAAAAAAAATGACTATAGTGGTCTACCTTCTCATTATATTCAATATAATTTTCAATGGCACTGGGAAAAATCCTTTTTGGCTGTTACATATGTTCCATTTTAACATGGAACTTTAATAGACCAGTATATAGCTAAAGAGTATTACTGTTCGTAATATTAAGAATGCAGTTAATTCTAATAGTCAGGCCTTCTCCATCACGAGGCTCAATACTATA
>NC_090725.1:110395139-110410139 GCF_036898095.1 Palaemon carinicauda | reverse complement strand
TTATTTTAAAACCTTAATTAAGAAGATCTCGTTTTGATATATATTTTATGTATTTTAACTTTTTTTTATAACACAAGACTCTCATTTGAGTTTTAGTTTTAAGAATCAACACACATCTCAGTAAATAAAAAAAAAAAAAATTAACTTTTAACGTTTGCCTTTCCTGAACTGTCCTTTTCTTCACTGCTTTCACAGTTCCTTGAACAACAATCCCAACAGTCCAGTTTAGTATCTTAATCTTGATCTAATCAATCAGTTTTTCTGGTCGGTTACTGTCAAGATATTTACTTTCCATGGCAATACCCATTTTGCTTGAGGGTACACTCGGGCACACTATTCTATCATATTTCTCTTCCCTTTTTTTAAGCTATTAGATTATATATGAAAGATTTATTTTAATGTTGTTACTGCTTTTAAAATATTCTATTTTAATTGTTCACTACTTCTCTTGTAGTTTATTTATTTCCTTATTTCCTTTGTTCACAGGGAAATTTTTCCTTGTTGGGTCCCTTGGGCTTAAACCATCCTACTTTTCCAACTAGGGTTATAGCTTGCATAATAATAATGATAATAATAATAATGATAATAAAATAATAATAATAATAAAATAATAATAATAATAATAATGATAATAATAATAACAACAACAACAATAATAATAATAATAATAATAATAATAATAATAATAATAATAATAATAATAATACAGTTGCTTCTTTCGTTCACATAAAAATACTACTCGCAAAACTTTCCATAGAATTTCCTACCAATGACTTCTTTATTTCTATATCTGATTACTAAAAATCTTTATTTTCCAGCTATATCCCTCCACAAGTATATTCTTTTATATTCTATTCCGAAATCTCTCATATATTCATCTTAGTTCCTTCAGAATCATTAACTATGCTTCAATCGCACAAAAGAAAATGTATTTCTTCTTCTTCTTTGTCTACACCTTTTCCCACTTCTATGTGGGGTCGATGTTTCTGGTCAGCTTTCTCCATCTACCTCTGTCCCACACCTCATCAACGGTTAATCCCTTAGATAGAAGGTCATCCTTGATACAGTCCATCCACCTTCGCTTCGGTCTCCCTCTCCTTCTCGTTCCCTGTACCTCCATTTCCATCACTCTCCTCCCAATATACTGTTCATCTCTTCTCATGACATGACCATACCACCTCAGTCTACTTTCTTGGATCTTATCTGATAGTTCTCTAACTCCTGTGGTACCCCTAACTACCTCATTCCGTATCTTATCTCTTCTTGTCACCCCACACATCCATCTCAACATTCTCATCTCTGCCACATCCACCTTTTTCTTCTGTCTTCTTTATTTGAAAAAAAAATAAAGAAAATAAAGAAAAGAAAATTCATTTATTTTCTTTATATTTCTTTTCAAATAAAATTGACCAAAATCGTAACTATTATCAGTTTTAATGATCGTGACGAATTAAATGCTATTTGTAAGGTAACACGAACAATATATAATAAAGTCATGCAAATTCAAAATTATTCTCAGAAAGACTTTAAAGAAACGGATAATACAATTCATTAAAGAATGACTAGGAATTAATTACTGTATGCTGATTGCATAAAAATTAGTTAAAACTTTAGAAAATAACATAATGAATTAAAAATAAGTATTTCATATATCACGGACTTCCAAAAACCTATAAGAGAGCCACTTCTTAATACAAACTTTAAATGCCATTAGCATCATGATCCCCAAAACCCAAGTAAGGATTACCTGCCAATCCCAACCATAGCTTCAAAGAGGAATTGTCCTTCGAGGTCCCCTATTCATACTACAAATGGTTGACTTACTCGTAAAAAGGACTTGTTTATACAGTAGTCTACACAAACTTATAAAATAGAGGAAACCGCCGTTTTAATCCTGTCCATCAAAGATACTTAGTGGACATACATTGCCCTATACAGAATTATATAGGATTTGCCACAAAGAAATTATCAAGATGTTTCAAAACCAACCTGTCATAAACGCTTTAAAACGTTTTCAACCTGTTGCAATCAAGGACCACCATCGACTTTGCCCCATTTGCTAGTGTAATAGAGTTTCAAGGATACCATAATCCTTATAGCAAGTGCATTGCCTCTGATACTGAATCTATTTCATACAAAGATGGAAAACCTAACGAGAAAATAATCCAATTTAAACGCTTAAATATTAGGTAAATCCACATTTAGAACTTTTAGCTATGTACAATAAGGATATTCTCGCATTTAATGAGCCAACTGAATATTGATTGATTAATTTTGCGGTTTCTGGCACTCTGACATCGAAGGTCATTGACGCCGGTATAGTTGGTTATAAATAAAGAAAAAAAGGAAATTCAATTTAAAATCCCAAAAGCGAAGATGTCCTTCAAAAAGTCAAATAGCTTTCAATAGACCTGCTTCTGAAATAAATTTGAAAATACCACTAGCATAGTACGATACATCATGTCCAAGAATCTTGGCAAGGATGAACCTGCTATCCTCACTTCAAGCCTCAAACATATAATTATTCTGTTAATACGAATGCAATACGAATGAAACTGCGTGAGAGAAAAAAAATGTTCAGTAAGAAAGTGATCAACTTCGTTCCAGTCATTTCCGAATAAACTTGGATATTTAGAGGTTTAAAGGCCACTCATGAATGGCACAGGCAAGGGACAGTCACATTGCCCTGTCAAGAAGAACAATGCCCTAGAGAAGGACCATATATATATATATATATATATATATATATATATATATATATATATATATATATATATAAAATATGATCAGCGCCCAAGCCCCTCACTACCCAACCTAGGGCAAAGGATGGCCAGGCAATGGCTGCTGATGACTCATCAGATAAACCTATGGCTCCCCAAAACCCGCCATCCTTAGCTCACAAGGATGGTGAGGTTGCAGCGGCCAAAGGAAATAACGAGTTTGAGCGGGACTCGAACCCCAGTCTGGGATTTATATATAATACCTAATGGAAATAGACCAATAGACGATCTATTTATCAATATATAGCAGAGGAGTTTACTGAATCGACCAAGTTGTTTCATAAGGACCTTACACTAATACGCATTTGGTTTGCTCTTGCCCCGTGAGCGATCAGACGAAAATATCAGCCATCACCAATCGGAACTTGCCAGTATGGTGATGAAAACTGGCCAAACCATAGACATAAATACGGACATGTTTGAGGCCTTTGGCCTCCAGTGGACTAGAAACTGCTGCAATTATTGTTGTTTGTAGGTGAATATGCATGTAACTTGGAGCACCTAACATTTGTAAATATCTTTCAAGTCAATAGAAAATAATGTTGAGGTAGCCGATCACTTCAGTCAGAACAAAATTTCAAACTTGCAGCAAATGTGTTTACATTGAACAGGCTGACAAAAGTAATTTTATAATTCATATACGAAATACCGTTTTAATGTTCTTACTGTTTTAAAAATATTGTATTTTAATTGTTCATTACTTATTACATCGTTTATTTTTCCCTGTTGGAGCCCCAGAGCTAATAGCATCAAGCTTTTCCAAGTAGGATTATAGCTTACCTAGTAATAATAATAATATTCATACCACTAAATGACTATACAAACTAAGCAATGTTTGTATAATTCAGGTTGAAAATACTGCTACTCATAAAGATCTAGAACGATGAATTAACCCTTTAATATTGACCAGTGTAAAGCACAAAAGCTAAATAATTGAAATATGCAACAAAGAAAATATAATGAAAATTAGTGTTGAGGTAACCGTTTCCTTTAAATGTTTAGCCTTTATAATTTCAATACATCACGAAAAATTCATTTCCCCCAACTCCTACAAGTAAAATCTCAGTTTGCATAAATATTTTTCCTAGTTTATTACTAACCACTCGTATAATTTACTTTCAAAGTATGAATTAACCTTCAGCTTGAAGGTACACTCAGGCACACCATTGCTCATTACTGCTCATCTAGTTTTATGTATTTCCTTGTTTACTTTCCTCCCTGGACTATTTTCCCTGTTAGAGACTTTGGGCTTGCTTTTCAACTAGGCTTGTACCTCTAGTTTATTTATTTTCTTGTTTCCTTTCCTCACCGGGCTATTTTTCTCTGTTGGAGCCCTTGGGCTTAGAGTATCTTGCTTTTTCAACTAGGGTTATAGCTAATAAAGTAATAATAATAATAATAATAATAATAATAATAATAATAATAATAAGACATACGTCCAGCTCGTTTTATATGGTCACTGCAGACATCTATAGCTTTCAATAAGTTCCCAGACCAACCCAGAGGTGGTTAGCATGTCTCAGTTACCTCGAAACATACCACAGTAATACCCCCACTCATAACATGAGAACATATGCATTTAACATACGACCTTCACGACGCCAGCGATGCGCATATCACGGAGTACTTTCGAATCCTTTACTTCCTAAGGATCAGAGAAGGAGGGTAAGTGCAATTCTCAAGTAACTTGGCCAAGGAACCGGTTACCCGTTGAGATACTACAGCTAGAGAGTTATGAGGTCCTATGACTTGCCAGATAGTACTACATTGGATGTCTCTCTGATTACGGCTCATTTTTCCTTTGCCTACACATACAGCTAATAGTCTGGCCTATTCTTTACTAATTCTCTTTTTTCCTCATACACCTGACAACACTATGATTACTGAAAAATTCTTTTTCATTTGTGGTGTTAACTATTGCACTGTATTGTTCAGTGGCTACTTTCCTCTTGGTAAGGGTAGATGAGACTCTTTAGCTATGGCAAGTAGCTCTTCTAGATGAAGGACACTAAAAAATCAAACCATTGTTCTCTAGTGTTTACCTACTACCTCTAAACTAAGGGTTCTGTTGCCTGATGTGTCCTCTCCAATGCCTTCTATCAAATGCATCCTCTTCCAACAAACCTCTTCTCTCCATATCATCCTTCACCTCATCCCGCCATCTAATTCTCTGCATTTTCACAACTTTGCTAAATTACGATTGGTTACAGACCACTTATGATACCTTTCCTCCTCTTGGCTTAAGGTATAAATGTAAGGCAAAATATGAACACAAACCCAAAGAAGAACATGTCAGAAAAACAGAACGCAGATACCAGAAGACACTGTCAGTGATAGTTTATAACACAGTACATGAAGAAAGAAATGCCTTTTATACCTTTCAACTAAAGATTTTTTTTTCTTAAATCTTATAGAAGATAAGCGAGTGGTTTCATGTTACATTTGAGGCACAGTAAACAAATATTCAACAGGAAAAACAACAGCCTAAACTGATATCAACGGTATAACAGTTCGACTTCATCGCAGTGAAATATTTGCCAATATACGACCTCTCACATTTAGCCCATAGACTATAGTGTCACATAAATTTTAATAAACAGTATAAGTACAGTTGGACACAGGAGTCCCTGTCACACCATTGCTTCGTGGCGAGTAACCAAATAGTGTAGGGAAAGATGGCAAAAGTGGTGGGCGGGGCTAAACACGAGAACCTTCCGCGCAGTAAGGGTGTGGTTGGGTGTATTTCCTCAGAGGGAGGTGTACCAGAAATTCCTGTATGCAACTGTACCTAAGCTCTCTTTCAGAGGTGCTATTAAGTGACATTTGAAATAATATCAATACTTGGAGAGTTCTGGAAAGAACATTGTAATATTGTATATAAACTGTGTATTAACTAGGTAATTATTCTTTAATATAAAATTTTTTGTATGCATCCTGTGTGTTTATTGAAAAATATTTGGTATTAGTTTCACTCACTGCAATTTCCGGGCTCATTATTAAACATAATGCAACAATGTATAGAAATACATTACTGTTCATTAATTGACACAATGACAATTGAATATATATATATATATATATATATATATATATATATATATATAAATATATATATATATATATATATATATATATATATATATAAATATATATATATATATATATATATATATATATATATATATATATATAGAGAGAGAGAGAGAGAGAGAGAGAGAGAGAGAGAGAGAGAGAGAGAGAGAGATAATAATTATAAAATTTAGATACAGAAAATATTTAACATCCACCAGTTACAAACTTTCCTCATAAACGGTTATTCGAGAATGATGAATTATGAACTTCCTTCTGATTTACTACACAACTAATATATATATATATATATATATATATATATATATATATATATATATATATATATATATATATATATACATACATACATACATACATACATACATACACACACACATTATAAATATATATATATATATATATATATATATATATATATATATATATATATATATATATATATATATATATATACAGTGAACTCACCTTTCTTCCGGCTTCATTATTGTGAAGGTTCATGAGGGCTCTACTGCTGACTCTCTTGCCCTTCCTCTTGTGTCGCTGGACTAACTTGCGGTCCCTCGCGTCCACAAATCTAACAAAGATAAAATAAACAAAAGATTAAAATATACTTCAAAGTATATAATGATTGGTTCTAATGACGAAAATAATATATCTATAGTCAATTCTTTTTAGTGAGGCAGATTTGCACCGACTCCCAGGGGTGCCTTTTTAGCTAAGTAAAGTTTCCTGATCGCTGATTGGTTGGACAAGATAATTCTAACCAATCAGATAGTAGGAAATGTTTTCTGGTCGGTGATTGGTTGGACAAGATAATTCTAACCAATCAGATAGTAGCAAAAGTTTCCTGATCGCTGATTGGTTAGACAAGATGATTCTAACCAATCAGATAGCAGAAAACTTTTCCCGAGCTACAAAGGCACCGCTGCGAGTCAGTGCAAATGCGCCTCTTAAAAAAAAAATTGAGTATAGTGTGTCTGGTTTCTCATATTAATAGGTGATGAATCTGTGGTTTATGTCCCCCAAGGCCTCATATTAATAGGGATTATTTTCTATTCATAAATTTTGTTTTTCTAAGCTGTAATTTCCCCCTCCCTCGTCTCAATGTCCATTTCATGTCATCTTTTTATATTACATATTTACTTTATTTTTATTACTTTTTATTATCACCTTTAATAAAAGTATTTTTCACTCTGTCTATCAGTCTATTAGTCTATCTGTCTGTCACTCTGTCTATCAGTCTATTAGTCTATCTGTCTGTCACTCTGTCTATCAGTCTATTAGTCTATCTGTCTGTCACTCTGTCTATCAGTTTATCTATCACTCTGTCAATCAGTCTATCTATCTGTCACTCTGTCTATTAGTCTATCTGTCTATCTATCACTCTGTCTATGTCTATCAGTTTATCTATCTGTCGCTCTGTCTATTAGTCTATCTATCTGTCGCTCTGTCTATCAGTCTATCTGTTTATCTATCACTCTGTCTATGTCTATCAGTCACTGTATGAATGTTTCTAATAACGAAAATAACAAGGGCCACAATAATACTGAAAATATCTAGTATGCCTTGTTCAAGGATATATTATACAACATACATGGTATGGAGAACACTTTTTACAATATAATACAAAAACGTATGGTGTAATCCTGATCATATTTACTATAATTTGGGGTTAAAAAAAAAAGACATTCTTAAACAGTATTTTCGTATTATGATGCCAAGTGGATCAATCTGTATACGTGTGTATGTGTGTGTGTGTGTGTATAAACGAGTTTGCTAATGTGTAGTAGGTCAGTAAGGATGTCAATTTAATGTTAAGTAGATTAGTTCAAAGAAACAAAAAGAAAACATGCTTAGGGACAAAGGAATCAGTACAACTACATCTGGAAAAACGGGCATAAGATAATAACTGTAAATTAACTAATATGGTTTCGTTCCAGGAAAGGATTTAAAAAAAAAAAAAAAAAAAAAAAAAAAAAAAAAAAAAAAAAAAAAAAAAAAAAAAAAAAAACTATATAAATAAAAATTATTTTTATAAAAAAAAATATTTTTATCAAAAGCATCAATGGAAGGGTAACCTATATCCTAATCTATACCAATTTTGAAAGAAGCGAGAAAAGAAATGTATAGAATGATATTTTCAAAATATATGTCTTATCTATATCACTGTGAAAATAAAATAAGAAAATAATAAATCATAGCCATATAGAAAGAAATTTTCAAAATATATATCTTGTTTTCTACATCACTATGAAAATATAATAGGAAAATAATAAATCATAGACATATAGAAAGAAATTTTCTAAATGTTTTCTATATCACTGTGAAAATATAATAATAAGAATATAATAAATCATAGCCAAATAAAAAGAAATTTTCAAAATATATATCTTGTTATCTACATCACTGTGAAATTATAATAAAATAATGAATTACAGACGTATTTCCAATTTGAAACTTCGCAATGTCTGTCAGGGTTTTCTTCAAATGCTCATGCGAGCGAAGAACTCAAGTGTGGCTCTAACTGTCAACGACTGACATCTTTTCTTTGATTAAATGTAGGCTTGATCTAGACCAATTATGACTACAGACAATCACAAATTAAATCACACGAACCATAGAAAAGTTTTTGCTTGGATTTACTTTCGTTTTTGAAATTAAATATTAACATTGAAACTTGATTGAAGAATACATACTGTCATAAACACTCTAAAATCAAACCGTTGTTCTCTAGTCTTGGGTTGTGCCATAGCCTCTGTACCATGGTCTTCCACTGTCTTGGGTTAGAGTTCTCCTGCTTGAGGGTACACTAGATCAAACTATTTCAACTGTTTCCTAGTCTTGGGTAGTAACATAGCCATTAAATGGTCTTTCACTATCTAAGGTTAGAGTTCTTTTGCTTAAGGGTACACACTCAGAAACACTATCCTATATGATTCCTTATTTCCTTTCCTCACTAGGCTATTTTTCCTGTTGGAGCACTTGGCCTTGTAGCATCTTGCTTATCCAACTAAGGTCATAGCTTAGCTGGTAATAATGATAATAATAATTATGTTGCAAATTTACAGGTTTAAAAGCCGCTCATGAATGCCAAAGGCAAAGGACAGTGACTTTGCCCTATCAAGCAGGAGAGTGCCCTAGAGACTGACCATATATACATATGATCAGCGCCCAAGCCCCCTCTCCACCCAAGCTAGGACCAAGGAGGGCCAGGCAATGGCTGCTGATGACTCAGCAGATAGACCTATAGGATCCCCCAAAGCCCCTCTCCTTAGCTCACAAGAATGATGAGGTTGCAGCGACCAAAGAAACTAACGAGTCTGAGCGGGACTTAAAACCCAGTCTAGCGTTCACCACTAAGGGATGTTACAGATCGGCCACCACAAACAGCAGAACAGCTCTCTGAGAATCAAGTTTGACTCATTTGACTGATTAATCGCCTCCATTCAATAATAATAAACAAACAACTATATCTAAGCAAAACTACTTTTGGCAAACTAATTGTAAGTCAAATCATAGTTTTCGTAAAGAAAACTTTTGAATGGATTATGCACGGCAAAAATATACCATCAGAAGACACAACAACCAATAGATTAATGAAACTATTAATTAATTTTTTGTGTTAGGCTTCTGCACAGATGGTCATTATGCACACCACTTACACGACTTGGTGTTCCCCAGATGCAAAGGAATTCTAGAAGGATTAACATTAAAAATAAAATCTTACAATGCGAAAAAAAATGGTGACGAAGAATACGTAATAATAAGAGAATTTGTGTATCGCCATAATCGGCAAAGATGTACTAGTCAGGGTCACCCATACTAGATTGGTTTGCAGTAATAAACGATCATACTAAAGTCTCCCACCATCACCGATCCGCAGTGGCCAGTGTGGTGATAAAAAATGGCCATACCCAAGACATGAATACAGGCATATTTGAGGCCTTTGTCCTGCCGTGGGATAGAAACGGCGGCATTTCTTATTGCTTGTATATGTAGACTAAAGTCTCCCACCATCATCAATCCCCATCAGCCAGCGTGGTGAAAACTGGCTAAACCCCAGACATAAATATAGTGAAATGTCTGAGGCCTTTGTCCTGCAGTGGACTAGAAACAGCGTCATTTGTTGTTGTTTGCATATGTGGACTAAAGTCACCCACCATCACCAATCCTAGGTAGCCAGCATGGTGATGAGAACTCGCTAAACCCCTGACATGAATAAAGGCATGTCTGAGACCTCTGCCCTGCAGTGCACTAGACACAGCTGCATTTGTTGTTACTTGCATATGTGGACTAGTCTCCCACCATCACCAATCAACAGTGGCAAGTGTGGTGATGAGAACTTGCTAAACCCCTGACATGAATAAAGGCATGTCTGAGACCTCTGCCCTGCAATGCACTAGACACGGCTGCATTTGTTGCTTGCATATGTTGATTAAATTCTCCCACCATCACCAATCCACAGTAGCCAGCGCGATGATGAAAACTAGCCAAACCCCTAACATGAATAAAGACATATCTGAGACCTCTGCCCTGCAGTGGACTAGAAACGGCTGCAATTGTTGTTGCTGGTGTTCGTATATGTGGACTAAAGTCTCCCACCATCACCAGTCCGCAGTGGCCAGTGTGGTGATGAAAACTGGCCAAACCCCTGACATGAATAAAGCCATGGCTGAGCCCTCTGGCCTGCGGTGGACTAGAAATGGCAGCATTGGTTGTCATCTTTGTTGGCATACGTGGAACATTCTTGCGATTGAAATCACACATGCAAACCAATATCAAGAATATGTACATCCCGATGATATCACAAGACAGTCATGCACAGAATGCTAATTGTGCCTGACATCTGGTTAACTCAGCTGAGACTGCAATTACCAAGAAACGAAATCCTTACATGAACTAGTGACGATCATCAATAAGAAAGTCAAACTATCCAATAACACACAAACACCGCGCCACTGGTTTACGACCTTTCTCTGACAAGAACGAAAATACTTCTAGACGAAACAAACAAATAAAAGCGGCGTAAATAGTCTAATAGATGGGAGGGTTTTATTGCCATGTGTTTGGTGTAGTATGTGGTAAAATGACGTCTTCATACAGTTTTGCTACAATGTGATTTATGGCCGAATGGTACGCGACCGGTATTATATTTCAGCCTGATCCAGTTCTGAACGCGTACACAAGATTAGGGCTATTTTGTGATCAGCTCAGGCAGGGAAGTTTGAGTTTATTATTATTATTATTATTATTATTATTATTATTATTATTATTATTAGCTAAGCTACAACCATAGTTGGAAAAGAAGGTTGCTATAAGCCCAAGGGTTTTCAATAAGGAAATTATCCAAGTGAGGAAAGGAAATAAGGAAACAAATAGAATAGTGTGCCTGAGTGTACCCTCAAGCAAGAAAATTCCTTTCCCAGAGGAAGACCATGGTACAGAGGCTATGGCACTACCCAGGATTAGAGAACAATTATTTGATTTTGGATTGTTCTTCTAGAAGAGCTGCTTACCATAGCTAAAGGATCTATTCTACCATTACAGAGGAAAATAGACACTGTAATAGCAAGATCCAACTTGTAAGACCAAATGATAGAAATAATCATATGTTCCCTAGTTTCTAATTCAGCTTTCACAATGACCTTGAAGTATGTGATGCCCCTATAATTACCAACTCCTATACAGAAATTCCTTGTTTGTGGTCAGCATGTTAGTATGTTAGTATTTTAGGCCTTAGATGTAGTGCTGAATGTGACCATGTTAATCATGGGGCCCTTGTTTTCAAACTTAAACAGATGGGAGTGGGTGGGTCTTATCTTGGCAACTTTATTGAATTTCTAAGTAATAGATTGCAAAGAATAGTTGTGGATAGGCACCATGGTATAAAGGAATGCAATGTCAGGTGTTCCTCAAAGAAGCCTTATGTTTCCGCCCCATTACTTTTCATACCATATAAGCATGAAAACAAGCTTGTTGCATATGCAGATGATGCTACTCTCTTTGGATCAATTTCATCTCCTGAATGTACATCTATCACTATTATTACTACTTGCCAAGCTACAACCCTAGTTGGAAAAGCAGGATGCTATAAGCCCAAGGGCTCCAACAGGGAAAAATAGCCCAGTTAGGAAAGGAAATAAGGAAAACTACAAGAGAAGTTTAAGAACAATATGTCTACTGAATCCTTCATACAGACCTACAGGCAGCTAAATTTGTACATAGTGCAAATTATGGGTCATTAAGCAGAATCCTAAACAAAACTCAAGGTATATATGATTATAAGAGAAAATTTCTCTTTAATTATATACAAATCATTTTAAATCCTAGGTTGTCATTCTATAATTTTTAGGAGTATGGTTCTCCTGTTTGGTCGCAAGCTGCTGACTCCTTTCTTAACTTGTTAGATTAACATTAATTTTCTGGTCCATCAAATTCCATATTCTTGATCGGAATGTCAATCTTTGGCACCGTCGTTCAATTAGTTCTTTTTGCATAGTACATAAGATTTTTTGTAATTAATATCATCCATAGCAGGAGTTGCAGGAAATAAAATGATTTTGTTATAATTTGCTCCCATATATCTTTAAACATCCGATTTTCTAGGGTATTAATTATCATTATTATTATTATTATTATTATTATTATTATTATTACAAACTAAGCTATAACCCTAGTTAGAAAAGCAAGCTGCTATAAGCCTAAGGGCTCCAACAGGGAAAAATAGCCCAGTGAGGAAAGGAAACAAGGAAATATACAACAAAATATATACTTGATATCCAAATCCTTGTCTGCAGAAAGTGTACCAAGTAATCAGAATTGATACTGACTCATATTTTAAGTAGTCGGAATTTCGGAAGAGTTCCTGACTAATATTAATATTGGACTAATATTTCTGCAAAAAAGATAATGATCAAGGTTTACAACAACAACAAATGCAGCCGTGTATACTCTTTTAAAAGACAAAGGCCTCAGACATGGCAATTTGTGTCTGGGGTTTGGCTAGTTTTCGCCACCACGCTGGCCAGTGCAGATTGGTGATGGTGGGAGATTCTCGTCGGGTCGTTCATAGCAAACCAACCTAGTATGGGTGGCCCTGATTAGTACATGTTGGCTGATCATGGCGATACGCAAACCTTTACACCACGTTCAGATACAAGCACTCAGAGGTGTGTGTATATATATATATATATATATATATATATATATATATATATATATATATATAGTGTATATATACATATATATATACATACATACATATATATATATATATATATATATATATATATATATATATATATATATATATATATATATGAATAATTTCTATGCATAGGTTTGCGTGTGAGTATATAAAGGTTTATGGGTTTTTTTAAGTATATATTTAGGAATTTTCGTGCTTCCTTAAAAAATTATCCTACTTGGGGTTATTGTGGCCTTATGGGTAACTTCCCTGCTTGGTAATCGCCAGATGGGGGTTAGATTCCCGCTCAAGCCTGTTAGTTCTTTAGTATCTGCAACCTTACCATCATTGTGAGTTACGGATGGAGGGTTTGGGGAGCCTATAGGTCTACCTGTTGAGTCATCAGCAGCCATTACCTGGCCCTCTCTGGTCCTAGTTTGGGTGGAGATAGGGCTTGGGCGCTGGTCATATATAATATATGGTTAGTCTCTTGGGCACGATCCTGCGTGCTAGGACAATGTCACTGCCCCTTGCCTCTACCCTTCATGAGTGGCCTTTTTGCTGGGTTCCGGCACACGTGGGTGTGTCTGGAAATGAAGAGGCCGATTCACTGGCAAAGAGTGCTGCAGCCGAGTTGCTACCAAGAAGGTATCCCATTCTCTATAATGATTTTTTACCAGCAATTAAGAATTCTATTTATAACAATTGGCAACAGCATTGGGATACTTTAACCGAAAATAAGATGAGAGAAATTGTGATTGTTATATCCCCTTGGAGGTATAATGGGATGCCCCAAAAATGGGAGACTACTCTTTGTCGTCTGCGCATTGGTCACACACGGATGACACAGGAGTTTCTGCTGGCTGGCCAACACCAACCATATTGCGACGACTGTTTAATACCCTTGACAGTGAGGCATTTGTTGACCGAATGCCCCACTTATACCACAGAAAGAAATAGATATATGTTTGAGGCTCGGGGTGAAGATGACAGGTTCATCCTTGCCAAGATCCTTGGACATGATGTGTCGTACAATTCTAGTGGCATTTTTAAATTTATATAAGAAGCAGGTCCTCTAAAAGCTATTTAACTTTTATAACATATTTACCCTTCTGGTTTTACTTGAATATTCTTTTAATCTTTATTTATAATAAACAATATCAACGTCAATGACCTTCGATGTCAGGATGCCAGAGAACTTCAAATCATTCATTCATTCATTAAAAAAACACCAAGTCTTGTGGTGCGCATGGTAACCATTTGTGCAAGAGCTTAACATTAAAAAAAAAAGATTTAAAGTAATATTTATCATTTGATTAATATATCTGCTGCGGCTTGCTATTTGAGGTGCTATTCGAGATCTTCAATGAAGCCGAAAATGTGTTTCTGTTTAGTTTAGATCTTGTTCTTAGTTCAAGAATATTTGCAACACGATACCTATTCTTTTTTTTTGATGAGGCACATTTGTAATGACTCGCAGGGGAGCCTTTTTAGCTCTGAAAAGTTTCTTGTTAGCTGATTGACTAGAATTATTTTGTCCAACCAATTAGCTAGTAGGAACCTTTTCCGAGCTAAAAGGGCAACCCCTGCTAGTCAGTGCAGATTAACTTCATTAAAAAAATCAAGTATATTTTACAACGAGATTTATTCTTCAACAAAGTTTCGTTTAGGTTTTCTTTGTCTTTAGGTATGGATGGAATATTTAATTCCAAACCAAATTTCTTTCAAAGTCTTCTTTGAGAGAGAGAGAGAGAGAGAGAGAGAGAGAGAGAGAGAGAGAGAGAGAGAGAGAAGAATAACCAAAACAGAAGTGAAGTGAATAAAAAGTATAACCTAAACAGAGAGAGAGAGAGAGAGAGAGAGAGAGAGAGAGAGAGAGAGAGAGAGAGAGAATGTAACTTGTGCGAGCTTGACAATGTGTATTTAGCCGCTTCTTTATTC
>NC_090725.1:110369458-110376958 GCF_036898095.1 Palaemon carinicauda | reverse complement strand
TCTGACCATTTTATATTCTTACTGTAAAAGTTATATTTTCCATATCCTTCCCAAAGTTTTGTGTTTTTATTAATTCTGTGATCACTTGCTTTGGAATGAACTATCAATTCTATGACATTGTGGTCTGAAATTCCCGTGTTATACACTATTATTTCTTTAACATAATTCACCTCATTCACAAATACTAGATCTAGGACATTTTCCTTTCTTGTTGGAATGTGGTTTATTTGTTGCATATTATGTTCTAATAGCATATCTTGAAGCTTTTCAAATTGCCTCTTATCTTCTGCGCTACTATTACTATCTTTTTTATATGTATACATACAACCACTTTCTTCTATCCGTTCTTTCCAATCCACGAAAGGAAAGTTAAAATCTCCGGATAGGAGTATATTCCAGTCTTTATGGTTTCTACATATACCATCTATTTTTTCTATTATTATGTCAAACTCCTTAGTGTTTGGGGGTCTGTAAACTACAATATTCATTAGTTTTTCAAATTCAAATTCTACCGCAATCAATTCACATTCTGTGTTGCTGTATTTTTCACATACTTTTCCTTGATTTATGTCTCTTCCATATATTGCAGTTCCCCCTTGATTCCTATTTTTTCTGTCTGATCTATAAGTTTGGAAACCCTTTATCTGGTCATCACTGCCAGTCTCTTGGGAATACCATGTTTCACTTATATTTAATATATCTATTTTTTCAATTTGGGTTAGTTCTTCTAAGAACTCTATTTTCCTTTTAGAGTTACTCGTGACTAAACCCTGTGCATTCATTACTATTATGGTTTGTGTTTCATCCCCATTATTTAATATTGGTAATAATATGGATTCTCCCATGCTTCCTTCCTGTTCTGATATGATGTTCTTTTCTTCATTTCCCGGAATTCTGCCATTAAAAAATCCAACTTTTCTATTATATTTGCTCTTTCGCCTTCATATTTATTTGTGTGTGTATACCTGCAACTGTCCCCATATCTGCACCAACCCCTGGCATTATAGATGCATTCTTTGTAGTTGGGTTCTACATGTGCCGGTTTAGGTTGAAAGGCCTCATATCTTGGGGCTCTTGGTTCAAAGCGCGGTATATACACGGCCTGCTTTTTTGTTTCTTTTTTTGTTTCTTTTTTGCTTTCATTTTTCTTTTCAGTTTGCTGAGTTTTCTTACTTTCATTCATGGTTGCAGGATGCATATATCGACATTTTTTGTTGTAAATGCATCCTTTTCCTTCTTTTAGGTTTTTGCATATTTTTGGATGGAGATCTCTGCATTCGTCTCCATATCCGTCTAAATACGCACATTTACCATATATTTCATAATTATGGCATATCTTTGGATGCTTGTAGTAGCATCTTTCGCCAAATCTGCAATTCCCTCTTTTCAGCATATTGCAGACTATATCCTTCTTTTCTATTTTTTCTTGTTCTTGCTCTTCCCTAAAATTATGTAGGTCTGGGTAGAGTCTCTTGGGTCTATTATTTGTTTCCATCTGGTAATTTATTTCTTCATAAGTATGTTGTTGGATGGCATCATAGGTTATATCAATGATTTCTTCTGCATCCTTACACATATCCTGTTCATTGTTCTCTTCTTCTTCTTTTTCTTCTTCTTCTTCTTCTGTTTCTTCTTCTTCCTCTTCTTTATCTTCAACTATTTGCAGATTTAGTCTCGACTTAATTATATTTTCTATCCAGACTAAGCATGTTGAGCAGAATACCTTTGTGTCTTTATTTTTTATTTTTTGCTGTATTTCAGCACATGTGGGATGTGTTGGGACATGACAGGCATCACATTTTCTAATCAATTGTTGAGGATTATTAATGGAATACCATATCTTACATGTATTACACCATTTTGGCATTCTTTTTCCCATTGCATCAATCAGCATATTCACCATATTGGACTTCTTATTGTTCTTTGATGGAATGTGTTGATTGATGTAGACTTTCTTTATAAGTTTCTTTAACACTTGGATTTTCTTTGGAATTTCTTCTATTATTTTGCTGATGTTTTCCGCAGATTTGCTCCAGTTTATTGGATCATATTGTTTCAATATGTCTGCGAATATTCTTCCGTCACATTGGTTGACGTTACTAGTGACCTCTGTTATCAGACGGTCGAGCTCCTGTTTCGCCAACTCATGGAATTTATTTTTGCTGAGTCCAGCGATGTCTCTCCAAGCCTTGCCCATGTTGTACATAGCCATCTTGATTAGATTTTTAGTAATTCACAAGATAACTATTCTATGCCGACGTTTTATCCCACTTCTCCGACCTCAAACTAATCACTGACTATTCACGAAAACTTGTAGCTATATTGCACTCGATAGCCTTTTGTTATCCGCGTTAAATCATGATATTTATAGGGCCGCAAAAGTTTAATCACTCACCGGCACACAGATACAAAACAGAGAGAGAGAGAGAGAGAGAGAGAGAGAGAGAGAGAGACTGACTCTCTCCCTTGATCTGTACACGATAGCACACACACATATATGAGCATCTCCCTCCACAAGTCCTAGCTAATGCCCAGCATCCAAATTCTTGAGTTAATTAAAAGAACCGCCAGTCTGAGGAAGGTGTGAGGATTAGGCCTTCGAGAAAGAGGTTAGTTAGATCTGTGGTTTAACCTGAGCTGATTAGCAGACAGGTAAGCCTTGCTTCAAATTAGCATAATTTTACTGTTTTGGCCCTACACAAAAGTATAATACACTGCATCTGATTGACTTGTTCAAATTAGCTTAATTTTACCGTTTTTGGTTCTACGCAAAAGTATAATACACTACCTCTGATTGACTTATTCAGATTAGATTAATTTTACTGGTTTTGGCTCTACGCAAAAGTATAATACACTACCTCTGATTGACTTGTTCAGATTAGCTTAATTTTACCGTTTTTGGTTCTACGCAAAAGTATAATACACTACCTCTGATTGACTTGTTCAGATTAGCTTAATTTTACCGTTTTTGGTTCTACGCAAAAGTATAATACACTACCTCTGATTGACTTGTTCAGATTAGCTTAATTTTACCGTTTTTGGTTCTACGCAAAAGTATAATACACTACCTCTGATTGACTTGTTCAGATTAGCTTAATTTTACCGTTTTTGGTTCTACGCAAAAGTATAATACACTACCTCTGATTGACTTGTTCAGATTAGCTTAATTTTACCGTTTTTGGCTCTACGCAAAAGTATATACACTACCTCTGATTGACTTGTTCAGATTAGCTTAATTTTACCGTTTTTGGTTCTACGCAAAAGTATATACACTACCTCTGATTGACTTGTTCAGATTAGCTTAATTTTACCGTTTTTGGTTCTACGCAAAAGTATATACACTACCTCTGATTGACTTGTTCAGATTAGCTTAATTTTACCGTTTTTGGTTCTACGCAAAAGTATAATACACTACCTCTGATTGACTTGTTCAGATTAGATTAATTTTACCGTTTTTGGTTCTACGCAAAAGTATAATACACTACCTCTGATTGACTTGTTCAGATTAGATTAATTTTACCGTTTTTGGTTCTACGCAAAAGTATAATACACTACCTCTGATTGACTTGTTCAGATTAGATTAATTTTACCGGTTTTGGCTCTACGCAAAAGTATAATACACTACCTCTGATTGACTTGTTCAGATTAGATTAATTTTACCGGTTTTGGCTCTACGCAAAAGTATAGTACCCTGCCTCTGATTGACTTGTTCAGATTAGTTAAATTTTACCATTTTGGTTCTCAGCAAAAGTATAATACACTACCTCTGATTGACTTGTTCAGATTAGATTAATTTTACCGGTTTTGGCTCTACGCAAAAGTATAGTACCCTGCCTCTGATTGACTTGTTCAGATTAGTTAAATTTTACCATTTTGGTTCTCAGCAAAAGTATAATACAAGGCCTATAATTGACTTGATTGATTGATTGAATTTAAGTTTTCTGGCATCCTAATATCGAAGGTCATTAAAACCGACTATTATTGACTTTCTGTTTGTTTATGTACGTAGGATAAACATAGCAAATCAACAAAGATATTTAGAGGGATATTTTAACCTTTATATATATTACTTATTTCGATGAAAAAAAAAAAAAAAAAACACGCAACAGCATAAACTCGAGGCCAAACAACTGTTTGTCAACTGGGGGCCACATTTTACTATACATTTAAGAAACCGTAATTTTAATCGGAAATTCTTCGTAGAAATAAACTATTCTCAGCCATATTTAAGTAAAATACAGGCAACCGTAATTGTATTATACTTTCTTCTTATATTTTACCGGAAGATGAGCGTAATATCACTCCTTTACGTCAATATATCCGTTTTTAAAACGGTAAAAATCCTGGAATAAATGTTGCCAGGCATTTAGCGTTTTTTTTATGAAAATTTTTAACAATGTATTCAAGTGAGGGAAAATACATATATGCAAGAAATATCACTTGGAAAATATCCAATGTATACAGATATTTTTGCAACTCTTCAATGTTTCAATTATCTTACTATAAATGTTTACATAAAACTGACATATTATTCATTATTTCCTAACTAATGTACGCGACCTGTCAAAAATGATGGGTAAACATTTAGATATGCACACACACACAACCCGCCCTCACCAGGGTATAACTACTCCCTCTACCCCTACCAGAGGGGCACTTGCTCTTTATTGTATATGGGAGATGATAATAATGATAATTAATGGTATAATTTAATATAATTCAAAATATCTCTGTAACCCAGAATGCCTCGAGGCCACAAGTTGCTCATACCATATCTAAAGATTAAAAAAAAAAACCTGGTCGAGCGAAGATTTCTGCGAAGGTCCTTAAGGATCTGTTTCAAGGAACCGAGAAGGACTCTTCGCCCTATCTAGTTGATCTTCTTAATTATCCAACTATCGGAAAAGCGATCCTTGTGTGGTCACAGGATCTTCTAAACAATGGGGAACGAAGGACAATGCCTTAATTTTATTAGGTGGACCCTTTTAACGAGTGACCTCAGAGAGTTCTACCCACCTCAAGATAATTCGAGTCTTTTCTTCGAAGAAGAAGACAACCTTAGGATAATTCGAGATTTTCTTCGAAGGAAGAAACTCACCTTAAGATAGTTATAGACTTTCTTCGAAGAAGAAAACCCAACCTTAGGATAATTCGAGATTTTCTTCGAAGGAAGAAACTCACCTTAAGATAGTTATAGACTTTCTTCGAAGAAGAAAACCCTAAGATAATTCAAGATTTTCTTCGCTTTGAAGAAAGAAACTCACCTTAAGATAGATCGAAACTTTCTTCGAAGGAAGAAACTCACCTTAAGATAGTTCGAGACTTTCTTCGAAGAAGAAGACAACCTTAGGATAATTCAAGACTTTCTTAGAAGGAAGAAACCCCCTTAAGATAGTTCGAGATATTCTTAGAAGAAGAAGACAACCTTAGGATAATTCAAGATTTTCTTCGAAGGAAGAAACTCACCTTAAGATAGTTCGAGACTTTCTTCAAAGAAGAAGAAAACCTCAGGATAATTCAAGACTTTCTTAGAAGGAAGAAACCCCCTTAAGATAGTTCGAGATATTCTTAGAAGAAGAAGACAACCTTAGGATAATTCAAGATTTTCTTCGAAGGAAGAAACTCACCTTAAGATAGTTCAAGACTTTCTTCAAAGAAGAAGAAAACCTTAGGATAACTCAGGATTTTCTTCGAAGAAAGAAACTCACCTCAAGATAGTTCGAGACTTTCTTCGAAGGAAGAAGACAACCTTAGCATAATTCAAGATTTTCTTCGAAGGAAGAAACTCACCTTAAGATAGTTCGAGACTTTCTTCGAAGAAAACCTTAGGATAATTCAAGATTTTCTTCGAAGGAAGAAACTCACCTTAAGATAGTTCGAGACTTTCTTCAAAGAAGAAGAAAACCTTAGGATAATTCAGGATTTTCTTCGAAGAAAGAAACTCACCTCAAAATAGTTCGAGAATTTCTTCGAAGGAAGAAGACAACCTTAGCATAATTCAAGATTTTCTTCGAAGGAAGAAACTCACCTTAAGATAGTTCGAGACTTTCATCGAAGAAGACAACCTTAGCATAATTCAAGATTTTCTTCGAAGGAAGAAACTCACCTTAAGATAGTTCGAGACTTTCTTCAAAGAAGGAGAAAACCTTAGGATAATTCAGGATTTTCTTCGAAGAAAGAAACTCACCTCAAGATAGTTCGAGACTTTCTTCGAAGGAAGAAGACAACCTTAGCATAATTCAAGATTTTCTTCGAAGAAAAAAACTCACCTTAAGATAGTTCGAGACTATTTTCGAAGAAGAAGACAACCTTAGGATAATTCAAGATTTTCTTCGAAGGAAGAAACTCATCTTAAGATAGTTCGAGACTTTCTTCGAAGAAGAAGACAACCTTAGGATAATTCAAGATTTTCTTCGAAGAAAGAAATCCACCTCAAGATAGTTCAAGACTTTCTTTGGTCATACTATCCTATCTTATTTCCCTTCCTCTAATTTTGTTGAAGTTTTTATAGTTTATACAGAAAATATTTATTTTAACTGTTGCTACTATCCTTAAAATATTTTATTTTAATTGTTAATTACTTCCTTATTTCCTCTCCTCACTGGAATTTTTACCTGCTGGAGCCTTGGGCTTATAGCATCCGACTTTTCCAATAATAATAATAATAATAATAATAATAATAATAATAATAATAATAATAATAATAATAATAATAATAATAATAATAATAATAATAATAATAGTTAAAGACTTTCTTCGAATTTTTATTATTATTATTATTATTATTATTATTATTATTATTATTATTATTATTATTATTATTATTATTAGCTAAGCTGCACCCGTAGTTGGAAAAGCAGAATGTGATAAGCCCAGGGGCTCCAAAAGGGAAAATAGCCCATCGAGGAAAGGAAACAACTTAAAACAAAATATATCAAGAACAGTAATATTAAAATAAATAATTCCTATGTAAACAATAAAATCTTTAATGATTAAGACCATCCATCCTCTCATCACAATCTATGCTTTTATATAAAATCTCCAACGATTGATTACTTAGGTAGTAGGTTGGCCAGGGCACCAGCCGCCCATTGAGATACTACCGCTAGAGAGTTATGGGGTCCTTTGAGTGGCCAGACAGTACTACATTGGATTTTTCTTTCTGGTTACGGTTCTTTCCCTTTGCCTACACAGACACCGAATAGTCTGGCTTATTCTTTACAGATATTCCTCTGTCCTTCTAGGAGAAGGACATTCCAAAATCAAACCATTGTTTTCTAGTCTTGGGTAATGCCATAGCCTCTGTACCATGGTATTCCACTGTCTTGGGTTAGAGTTCTTGCTTGAGGGTACACTCGGGCACACTGTTCTATCTAGTTTCTCTTCCTCTTGTTTTGTTAAATGTTTTATAGTTTATATAGGAAATATTTATTGTAATGTCGTTACTGTTCTTTAAATATTTTATTTTTCCTTGTTTCCTTTCGTCACTGGGCTATTTTC
>NC_090725.1:110345089-110357589 GCF_036898095.1 Palaemon carinicauda | reverse complement strand
TTTACATCCGGACGAGAGACAGATATCAACAGATGTCACAGGCGTCAGCAACAGGTGCGAGTGACTGATACGTTCCATGTGTTGAGATTCCTTGAATTCATTCCTAAAAAAAAAAAAAAAAAAAAAAGTGTTTTGGAGGAATGGCTTTCCGGGAGGATTTGTAAATATGGCATCGCAGGCAAATAAATGTAAAAGCCGTCTTTATAAGTTATTGATATCACGCATAAACTACATTGTAAAACGTCCGTGACTGTTGAACGCCAGACTTGCGTTCGAGTCCCGCTCAGACTCGTTAGTTCCTTTGTTTCTATAGCCTCACCATCCTTGTGAACTAAGGATGAATGGTTTGGGGGAGCCTATAGGGCTATTTGCTGAGTCATCAGCAGCCATTGTTTGGCCCTGCTTGGTCCTAGCTTGGGCGCTGACCATATGCATATATAGTCGTTCTCTAGGACATTGTCCAGTTTGATAGGGCAATGTCACTGTCCCTTGCCTCTGCCATTCATGAGCGGCCTTTAAATAATTTTCGCAACAAATCCAGGTACAGTATAGTATAAAAAGTTTCTTTTACGGTGTTAGGATAGTGGTAGCCTATTTGAACCATCCCTGCTAAGCGATCTGGTGGTCTGGGGTTCGAGACCTGCTAAAACTCTATAATTTCTTGTAGTGTCTACAACCTAAACATCCTTGTCAGCTAAGGATGAGGAGCGGGGTCTATCTGCTGAGTCATAAGGAGTCATTGCCTGACCCTCCCTGATCTTAACTTGGGTAGAGATGGGGCTTAGACGCTGATTATAAGTATAAATGGCCAGTTTCTAGGGCACTGTCAATGTCTCTTGCTTCTGCCATTCATGATCGACCTTTAAACCATTAGTTGAACCTGAAAACACAGCCTCATGACATATTCAGTTATAGCATTCCCGTGGGCTGGGCTCACAGCCATTGTACCGCAATTATTATTATTATTATTATTATTATTATTATTATTATTATTATTATTATTATTACACATGTATTACACGCACTCGCCCCTCGCACTGATAACCTATTTATGCCTATATCTGCTTGTATCTATCTGTTTGAAGTTTTGTGACCTTCTTTAACTGAACCTGTCAATATAAAAGCTCGCTGTCTGTTGAAATAAAGTTAGTTTCATTTACCCCGTCTCTCAGGGGTCAATAAAAAAGATAAAAAAAAAAAAATAGGACATGTTATTTTAGTGATTAGCTGAATCAAGGTGACATATTATAACCTTCTCAGCTTCGTTTAATTAGGGATAAGTTTAAAACGGAAACAAATGAATCGGAAAATCAATAATAAAATTTAATGGACATAAACCAGATAATAATAATAATAATAATAATAATAATAATAATAATAATAACAATAAATAATTATAATAACAATAATAATAATAATATAAAAATAATAATAATAAAAAAAAAATAATAATAATAATTATAATAATGATAATAATAATAACGAATCTTAAAACCTTAAGAGAACTTCACAAGTCAAACTGGCAACGACTGTTTTCACCGACATGAATCTCTAAATAATAATAATAATAATAATAATAATAATAATAATAATAATAACGTTATTTTCCAAAGATACTTAAGATCCCTTTTCGTCGAAGGACGCAGGCCACAAATAGGACGACACGTAGGATACGCAAGCTACCGTAGGATCCGGTCCTTCTGGATTTTCTGGTTTGTTCTAATTCGTCGCAAACGGTCGGCCGTGTCCTATGTCGGTGGAGATGGCTTCCCACAGATTTGGATCAAGCCATTAGGCGACATGAAACCCACTTAGGACTTGTCTGTCGGTATCTTGTTTGTCTACACGACCGGATTTACTCTTTAATTTTTCAACAAATACGGTAATATTATTATTATTATTATTATTATTATTATTATTATTGTACGAGAGCCAATAAAAATGACAGCTAAATACTTTGATAGATATGCACACAAACGCATATTTACAACCCATCTCACCAGGGTATGACTATTCCCTCTTCCTCTACCTGAAGGACAGGGAGAGACAGAGTAGTTATACGTCTTGCTATTAAGTGTGACCAGAAAAAATTATATATATATATATATATATATATATATTTTTTTTTTTCTGGTCACACTTAATAGCAAGACGTATAACTATATATATATATATATATATATACATATACAGTATATATGTATATATATATACATATATATATATATCTATATATACTATATATATATATATATATATATATATGTATATATATATATATATATATATATATATATATATATATATACATGTATATATGTATATATATATATATGTATGTATGTATGTATGTATGTATGTGTAGGGCCATAAACTTACTCTCCAATATGTAGTGGAGATGATGATGATGATGATGATTATTATTATTGGTGGTAGTAGTAGTAGTAGTAGTAGTAAGTAGTAGTAGTAGCTAAACTACTTCCCTACAGGTTACTACAAGCCTTTTGAATCCAACAGGGAAAATAGCCCAGTGAGGAAAGGAAACAATATTAACGGCTATTTTTGCAACACAATATTGAAAAATAAATAAACAATTTCAAGAAATAATCCATTCATTAATTACAAATTAAAAGGTAAGTAGTAGAAAGGAAGAGCAACTTTATATGTACATGTATGTGTATATAACTTATACTGTATATACCAAACTGTATATATAATTATATATATACATACATACATATATATATATATATATATATATATATACATATATATATACTTACAGATGTATATGCATATATATATATATATATATATATATATATATATTTATATATATACATATATACGTATATATATATAAATATTATATATATATATATATATATATTTATATATATAAATAAATTACATATACATATATATATGTATATATATATTTATATATATTTACATATATATTTGATATATACTATATATATATATATATATATATATATGTATATTTATATATATACAGTATATATATATATGATTATTATAATATATATATATATATATATATATATATATATCTTTATACATACATGCATACATAAAAATGGGTTTAATAAACGGCCAAACCGTAAAATTATAAGCTACACAAATAGAGAAAATAAATTTTAGCTCCATCTTTAACAAAAAAAAAAAGGCGACTAACTCCCTCTCCCATCTCTATTTGTAATTATGTCTCTAGGTTTCTTTATTGCCTGGCCCTCCCTGGTCCTAGCTTGGGTGGAGAGGGGCCTTGGGCTCTGATCATATGGGTATAGGGTCAGTCTGACCTTTTATCCAAGTAGGGAATCTAGAATCGAAACTATATGATACAAACACTTTCCAAAGGAGGAAGAAGGTTAGCAGCTCTCCTAGGAGGACACTCCAAAATAAAACCGTTGTTCTCAAAAATTGGGTAGCGCCATAGCCTCTGTGCCATGGTCTTCCACTGTCTTGGGTTAGAGTTCTCTCGCTTGAAGGTACACTCAGCCACACTATTCTATCTGTTTCCTTTCCTCACTGGGCTATTTTCTCTGTTGAAACCCTTGGGCCTATAACATCCTGCTTATACAACTAGGGTTGTAGCTTAGCTAGTAATACTACTAATAATAATACTGTCGTAATTATAATCAGGAAGGGCTGTTACTGATTTCAGTAAAATTTCTTATACTATCTCACAATTCTTTTAATCCTTGGAATTGACGTCAACCTTTAAAACCAAGAATTCTGCAGAACCAAGAGATTAAAATATGCCCCCCCCCCCCCCCATACGAATTGTCTGTTAAATGGCATTGCGTGATGAATGATATCTGGAAGCACACTATTACAATAATCAAGCCAAATTTCACTTTTTTCATCGGCAGCCATTACTTGACACTCCCTGATCCTAGCTTGATCCTACATTGTCACTGTCCCTTGCCTCTGCTATTCATGAGCACCTTTAAACCCTTAAAACGTATCTAACATAAAAAAGGGGGAAGGGGGGGGGGGGGGCTCTCTCGACCTTGTGCGCAGGCGCCAGTTTGGTGATAACTGAGAGGCGAAGGTAAATACAACTAAACTTTTTTAAACAATCATCGAGTTTATATACATCGACTTCCGAGGGAAAACGTCACAAAACTCAAACATGATAAAGCTTGGATTAACACAAGATGGTCTATTAACAGTGCTGGGAAGAGCGAGTGATAAGATAAAAAATCAAAACCGTTACTGTGTACAAACGTTCAGAAAATTTCGACCATGTCTCAAAATGTAAAACGTAGCCTCCAACACACCAATGCACATTTACAAACGTTACATTACTTACATACTTTTGTTACTTAAGCTAATTTATATCTATCATTTGTTACTTCTTGTATAGTTTTTTTCCTTATTTCCTTTCCTCACAAGGCTCTTTTTCCTTGTTGGAGCCCATGGGCTTATAGCATACTCATTTTCCAACTAGGGTTGTAGCTTAGATAATAATAATAATAATAATAATAATAATAATAATAATAATAATACTGTACGTCTAAGCTTACCTGAAAAAACGATCCCAACTTAATACAAATGTTATACGAATGTTAGGAGTAACATTCGCGAAACGAATCAGTGGAGAAGAAAGGAAGAAGAGGATAAAGAGGAGGAGGAGGAGGATAAAGAGGATGATAATGAGGAGGAGGAGGATAAAGAGGAGGAGAAGGAGGAGGAGGAGGATAAAGAGGAGGAGGAGGATAAAGAGGAGGAGGAGGATAAAGAGGAGGAGGAGGATAAAGAGGAGAAGAAGGAGGAGGAGGAGGATAAAGAGGAGGTGGAGGAGTTGGAGGACGAGGAGGAGGATAAAGAGGAGGACGAGGAGGAGGAGCAGGAGGAGGAGGAGTTGGAGGAGGAAGATAAAGAGGAGGAGGAGGAGGATAATGAGGAGGAGGAGGAGGATAATGAGGAGGAGGAGGAGGATAAAGAGGAGGACGAGAAGTTGGAGGAGAAGGAGTATAAAGAGGAGGAGGAGGAGGAGTAAAAGTTGAATAAGTGAAAGGATATTACCACGCCATAACTCATTCGAATATTACCTCGGACGGATCAAGTCAACAGGAGGCAATTTGTTTATTGTTGGCCCAATGAAAGGATAACATCTATGGCCCCACTCTTGACAGATGAGGGACAACTGATGGAGAGAGAGAGAGAGAGAGAGAGAGAGAGAGAGAGTTAGTCTCTTGCTATCTAATGATGAATTTCTTTGTGAATCTAGTAGATTATTTTACTACTAAAAGAAAAAAAGGAATACGAATTTCGATCTCATGTCCTGGGGAAACACAAACAATATGTATGTATATATATATATATATATATATATACTTTATATATATAAAATGTATACATAAATACATATAATATATATATATATATATATATAATGAGTATATATATACATATATATATATATATATATATACATATAGTCAATCATTTACCTTATAGTTGCCCTATTATATCTAATCTAATAACCTCTTTCAATTAAGTTATCTTTAAAAATTTTATTTAATCCCTTTATTCATTGATTTTGGTCAACTTCTCAATAATGAGAATATGGTCCTATTATTCAAATCCTTTAGTCTCTAAGACAATCAACTCTATCCTTCCAATAAATTCCCTTATTTTTTAATACAAGAAAGAAATAAAACATTCCACAATTTCCACTCATGTATAAATTTAGCTTTACCCAAAATAATAATCTTCCACAGTCGACTGCACGTAACAAAATCTAAACCTTCATTCAAAGCCGTGCCTGACCGACCTCCTCTCCCCAGCCGTACTTTTAACACTTGTTGGACGAAAGTTACACTTTCGTATTTGCATCTAATAAGCAGTTGTTCAGCGGAGGTACGGAAGAGCCAATGCGAGGAGACAGCCGATTCCTTCCCCCATACCACCATTCAACCTCCAGCCTCTGTTGTCTTCCCAAATGAAACATGACCTCAGTGCAAGTCGCTTTACCCAGGGCGGAAGATTGTACTCTGAGGGTGTACTGAGCATCATCAGCATCATTCAACATTCATTTTTCTTGAGCCTTCAGCATCATTTGAAGCTAGGGGGGGACATTGTAAAGGGGAGGGAGAGAGAGAGAGAGAGAGAGAGAGAGAGAGAGAGAGAGTCTTACTTTCTGTTACCAAAGTTATGTTAATGATGGAATGTAGTTGAAATTTGTTAACAACGGATTGGAGATTCAGACATAATTAAAAAACGAAGCTAGGAAAAGCAGAGAGAGAGAGAGAGAGAGAGAGAGAGAGAGAGAGAGAGAGAAGGTAAGGGACCTTGAGAGAGAGAGAGAGAGAGAGAGAGAGAGAGAGAAATCCTACTCTGAGTTACCAAAATGACGTAAACGGCAGAACATCAAGTTTAATTTGTGATGGATCGTCCCTTTAGAGACAAGATTAAAAACAGAACCTATTTGGAAACAGGTGAATATACCTCTAGTCGCCTCACGAATCTCTGTCCATCTTTCCGGCCGGAAGAAGAGACCAGTTCACATATAGACAAAGTGGAAAAAAAAAAAAATAGAAAAAGCCAAAAAAGAAAAGGCACAAAAAAAGAAGCACGTGGTTTCTCCAGAAGGATGTAGTGGGTGGCACACAGACGTGGGGTGACGTTGCAACTTATGGGGTGACAATAGGTTAAGTAGGGAGAAGGAAAAGCAAAGATGGGATTATTCAAGAATGAAGCAAAAAGGAAGAAAAGTGGGCTCGAAGGATTAACATACATGGTGTTCATTGCAATCATCTAGAGTTGGAAATATGGAGATAGTTTATTATTTTATTAATATATTTTGAAGATGATTTAGATAAGATGTATATTTTCAAAATATCTTTCTGGATATTGTACATTACTCAAAATTATCATACATTGTGAAATAAAGGAAATTCTTAAATTATTGTTTATATTTGGTATATATATATATATATATATGCATATATATAAATGTATATATATATATATATATATACATTTATATATATGCATATATATATATGTATATATAGACATTTATATATATACATATATATAGATATATATTCTATAGAAAATCTTCCTCAAGGAAAAGTAAAATTGAGAAATTCCAATTCTAGAAACACCATACTTAGGGTTATATGGCTACCATAACTTTTGATTATCACCTTTTTATACTTTTCCATTTTTTTATATTTCTCCATTTCTATATATATATATATTATATATATGTATATATATATATATATATATATTGCTTATAAATTTGCTATAAAAACTGTGAAGAGGTGCTTGGGCGCTGATCATAATATCTGGTCAGTCTCTAGGACATTGTCCTGCTTGTCCTTGCCATTCATGAGCGGCCTTTAAACATTTAAAGGCAATCTCATATATATGACGCAAATAATCTCTTAAACAAGATATCAAACAAAAAAGTTACACTATCAGAGAAGTAATGTCACTGTCCCTTGCCTATGCCATTCATTATTATTATTATTATTATTATTATTATTATTATTATTATTATTATTATTATTATTACTTGCTAAGTTACAACCCTAGTTGGAAAAGCAGGATGCTATAAGCCCAGGAGCTCCAACAGGGAAAATAGCTCAGTGAGGAAAGGAAACAGGGGAAAATAAAATATTAAAAATAGTAACATTAAAATAAATATCTATATAAACTATAAAAAAAACTTTAACAAAACAAGAGGTACAGAAATAAGATAGTGTGCACGAGTGTACCCTCAAGCAAGAGAACTCTAACCCAAGGCAATCTCGTATATATGACGCAAATTCTCACAAAAGAATCTCTTAAACAAGATAATATACAGCCAAGTTACACTATCAGAAAAGCGTTACATAATAGCTCAAGCTGTTATAAAAGTTGACTTGTCATTTCACACATTGACGAAGATAAAAAAAGGGTTTTTTCTTTTTTTTTAAGACTAAGGAATCTGGGATTCGTCTAAACACCGGTGATGGAAGCAAGAAGAGAACTTTTGACGGCCATAAGTCAACAGTTTGGTTCAAGATGATACTTTTATTTAGGCGATCAACCAGGCTAAGTCAATATGGCCTGATAAGTCTCTCTTTTTATTTTTTCACTGTAAGGTGCTGCCATCTGTTGGAAACCCTGGCATTTAATCAACCGCAGTTTACATTATTATTATTATTATTATTATTATTATTATTATTATTAGCTAACCTACAACCCTAGTTGGAAAAGCAGGATGCTATATGCCCTGGGGATGCATAATGGAAAATAGCCCAGTGAGGAAAGGAAATAAGGGAATTATTATTATTATTATTATTATTATTATTATTATTATTATTATTAATGTTTGCTAAGTTTTAACCCTAGTTGGCAAAGCAAAATGCTATAAGACCAAGGGCTCCAACAGGGAAAATAGCCCAGTGAAGAAAGGAAATAAGGGAAAAAATGAACTAGAATTAATGAACAATAAAAATTTAATATTTTGGGATCAATAACAAATTTAAATTAAATCTTTTTATATATACGCTATAAAAACTTAAAAAAAAAGGAAGAGAAATAAGATAGAATAGTGTGGTCGAGTGTACCTTCAAGCAAGAGAACTCTAACCCAAGACAGTGGAAGACTATGGCACAGAGGCTATGGCACTACCCAAGACTTTCCAAGCTATTCCCTAGCTAGCTGTCCTCATTCTCCTTTCACTCAACTTTTCTATCAGTTAGGGAAATCAAGAAATCATTTCTTGATAGGTGAAGGTTTTTGTTAAACTACAGTTTTATGGTAGCATATTTAGCTGATATGATGGCTTGGTCGAAAAAAATATTCTAATATTCTTTTTTCATCCCTCTTTAAAAAAAATCAAGAAATTATTTCTTGTTAGGTGTAGATTTGGAATTTAGAAATGTCTTATATATATATATATATATATATATACACATTTAAATATGTATATATATATACATACATATATATATATATATATTATATACACACACACACACACACACATATATATATATATATATATATACTTCTGTAAACAACTGTTTTATGGAAGATTTAGAAGTCAGAAATATTTCGTATATTTAATATAACAAAAACCAATTAAGCATCACTGTTTTCTCGAAGCATATCTCTTCGATTGAACAAAATGAAAAAAAAATAATAACAACAATTTATCATAATATGCCAATACTTCCTGACAAAGAAAAAAATAAATTATTTCAAAAGATTTCTTCCAACCCCAAACTGACATCACGGTACCAAAGAGAGAGAGAGAGAGAGAGAGAGAGAGAGAGAGAGAGAGAGAACCATTGTTTTGAACATTATTCAGATACAGTTCTAAGCTCTTAGTCTCGAATAATACCTCCGAGTCTCCGGACATAAATCGCAAGTGTATCGCCTTCCTTAAACCGAAGCGTTGCACTAACAAACAAGTGACTAGCCTTGTTTAAAGTCTGTCCGCCATTAATGTATGTTCCACTGTGTCCCACGCGATGATTTACAAACCCTCGGTTCTGGGAGAGAGAGAGAGAGAGAGAGAGAGAGAGAGAGATTTTCTAACACTATACTGTATAAGAATTATTATATGTCATACCCCGGGTTTCTTATGGGAAGCTGGATAACTATGTTCGTAGAGAGAGAGAGAGAGAGAGAGATTCTAACACTATACTGTACTAGGACTGTGACAAGCCATACCCAGGCCTCTTTTTGGGAAGCTGGATAACTATGTTGAGAGAGAGAGAGAGAGAGAGAGAGAGAGAGAGAGAGATTTTCCCTATACTGTACCAGAACTGTGACAAGCCATACCCAGGGCTACTATTGGGAAGCTGGATAACTATGGAGAGAGAGAGAGAGAGAGAGAGAGAGAGAGAGAGAGAGAGGTTTTCCCTATACTCTACCAGAACTGTGCAAGCCATACCCAGGGCTACTATTGAGAAGCTGGATAACTATGGAGAGAGAGAGAGAGAGAGAGAGAGAGAGAGAGATTTTCTAACACTATACTGTACCTATGTATATTTGACCAGCATACCAACCTTTTGAATCTGAAGTTCAGTAAATTTCTAATAACTATAAACTATGAGTCGTGGTATAACATTGAAACAATATCCAACAGATATAGTAGATGTGAGAACAAAGCCCTCAGAATTATATCGGGAGTTAAATGGCAGGGCAGGATTAGAAATGAAACTATAAGAGAGAATACTCCAGTGCCTTATGTGGATGAGATCATGGTGCAGGCAGATGGAGATGCTCTTCGCACTCCCAAAGAGAGATTAGTTCACCAAACTTTCAACTGGTCTCCACAAGGCACTGGAATAGTTGGAAGACCCAGACCTACTTGGCTGAGGACTACGATGCGTGAAGTGGGAGAGGACGATTGGTGAAGTATCGATTTAAAAGCTCAAGATAGAGATGACTGGCGAAATCCAACTCAGGCCCTATTCGTCAATAGGGTAAGAGGAGATGAGGATAATGATATATCCTAAGTAACATGATCAAGATACCAACGTTGCTACTGTTCCAGTGATGCTTAATATACTTTCAATAACTGGCGATGGAATCCGATTTTGAAGAATAAGTTGCTAAACTAGTTGGTGAAGCAGGATTCTATAAGCTCCAGGGCTCCAGTTAAGAATAGCCCAGCGAGGAAAGTAAATAAGGAAATAAATAAACTATAATTAAAGTAATGAACAAATATAATAAAATATTTTCAGAGCAGTACCGACAGTAATATTATTGTTATTATCACTAGCCAAGCTATAACCCTAGTTGGAAAAGCAAGATGCTATAAGCCCAAGGGCTCCATAGGGAAAAATAGCCGGGTGAGGAAAGGAAATAAGGAAATGAATAAATGATGAGAACAAATTAACAATAAATCATTCTAAAAACAGTAATTAAATCAAATAAATCTCTCACAAATAAACTATAAAAATAGACTTATGTCGGCCTGTTTAATATCAAAGAGAAGAATTATGTAAATGAGAGAGAGAGAGAGAGAGAGAGAAGAGAGATGAGAGAGAGAGGAGAGAGAGAGAGAGAGAGAGAGAGAGAGAGAGAGAGAGAAAGAGAACAATTTAAAAATGCTAAAGGGATATACCTCCAAAGTACAACTTCTTTCATAAACAGTAAAACAACAATTGTCACAGTGAAATGATTATCCTTGTCGAAAGAAGGATGGGGAGGGGTTTATGGGCTATGAAGGGATTCAAGACCAAATTAAGAGCCTAAGGGATTAGAGGACGTTTACTTTGGGATATATCACTCCTTGAAGCCCTTACATCTTTTCCCTTTCCTACATGAGACCTGTAAATTCAGTAAGGTGCTGAAGTGAGGTCCTTTTCCTTCACCAAGTCCAAGATCATGATATGGCTACAACTGCATTCGTCATCCTGCTCATGTTCATTTTCATTTTCTTAAATGTTGTTAGAATATCTTCTAAGTAGTTTGCTCTCGTATTTCTATTACTCTTTTTCTGTCTCTTAGCGTTATTCCAATCATTATTTCCATAGCTCTGAGTTGTAACTAGCTTACATTCTAAGGCTTTAGTAAGGCTCAAAATTTCTGATGCTACGTTGATACTAGTCGGACCATCTCATTAAATACTTTTCTTTTTAGAAAAAGTGGCATGTTACTTTTAATATCATTTTGTTTACCAAAATATCTACATCCTATGCTTACCCTTTTCAATTTCGGTCTCATATCCTGGGAAAACATTTAATTTCTGTGCTAAGTACGTATATTCATTAACAATCTCTAGAATTTCGTCCATAACCCCCAGTTGCTGTCTGCATTTTTCATTCAACATGATCTTAGTTTTACTTATATTGATTTTCAGTTCTAAAATTTCTGCTTTCTCTATTTAAATCCTCTATCATCTCTTCAAATTCACTAAATAGAACTGGCATATGAAAATCTTAGGGTATTCACCTTTAATATTAATTCCTACATTTTCCCAATTTACATTCTTTAAAACTTTTAAGCACGCTGTGAAGAATTTAGGAGAGATGGGGGCCTCCCTGTCTACCTCCTTTCTCAATTGGAATTTTCTCACTATCTATATGTAGTTTTAGGATTTACTGTACTACCAGTATAGATATCTTCAAGTGTTCTAACATAAGATTAATCTATCCCTCGCTTTAAAATAGCTTTCATTACTGTAGGAGTTTTGAAAAAAAAAAAAAACTTGCTCATAATTTATAAATGCCTATACATAGTGGTTTGTCATACTCAGTTGATTTTTCCAATAACTGTTTAATTACTATGGTCAGTTGTTGAATACCAACTTCTAAAGCCTGCTTCCTTAGTTAACTGAATTCAAGCTGTCTTTCTATTCAGCCTAATATGATCTTTGTAAATATTTTACATATTACTGAGAAACAAA
Source organism: Palaemon carinicauda (assembly GCF_036898095.1). Taxonomy (NCBI): domain Eukaryota; kingdom Metazoa; phylum Arthropoda; class Malacostraca; order Decapoda; family Palaemonidae; genus Palaemon; species Palaemon carinicauda. The sequence continues at coordinate 110,345,195 of NC_090725.1, read as the reverse complement.
CTGATTGAGCAGTAATTTTTCAGATCTTTTATCTCCCTATTTAAGTGAATTAATATATTGACAATGTTTTGTTTTCTAGCTGTAGGTATAAAGCATTCTTGCAAAT
>NC_090725.1:110322589-110340089 GCF_036898095.1 Palaemon carinicauda | reverse complement strand
GCAGGATATATAATGGGAATAACAGATAATAGATGGGCAGTAAGAATAACAGAATGGGTCCCTAGAGCTGGTAAAAGAAGCAGGGGAAGGAAGAGAAGACGATGGATTAACGAACTAAGAAGATTTGCATGTAGACAGACATAGAAAGACCATAAAGAGAGGGGAGTGAAAGTACATGCCTGTGGCCTTTGCCCTGCAGTAGATTAGTAACGGCTGAGTAATAATAATAATAATAATAATAATAATAATAATAATAATAATAATAAACGGAAATATGATAACTTAACGACACAGGAACTTGATACAAGGTATATTGATAAAAAAAAAAATAAACGCAATAAATTTTATTCTTTTGATGAGCTGAAATGATAATAACAATTAAAAAATTATAGTAAATTCCTGTTTTAGAACTTCCAGGTACGACACTAACCTAACCTAACCTAACATTGACACAGCAGATATTTTGATAGTTTCGTTAAGTCGCTTAGCATTTCCAATCGACAAAATCGTCTCAAAATATTTCAAAAGTTTCAAATTAGAGAATAAAAGAGGATAAGCGAATAAAAGTCCAAAAATATTTAGTATGAAGAAATAAAAGTCCAAAATTATTAAGTATGAGCAAATGAAAGTCCCAAATGATTAAGTAAGAACATATAAAAGTCCAAAATTATTGATTATGAGCAAATAAAAGTTCAAAATAATTAAGTATGAGCAAATAAATGTCCAAAATTATTAAGTATGAGCAAATAAAAGTCCAAAATTATTAAGTATGAGCTAATAAGAGTGCAAAATTATTAAGTATGAGCAAATAAAAGTTCAAAATTATCAAGTATGAGCAAATAAAAGTTCGAAATTATTAAGTATGAGCAAATAAAAGTCCAAAATGATTAAGTATGAGCAAATAAAAGTCCAAAATGATTAAGTAACAACAAAATAAAAGTCCAAAATTATTATGTATGAACAAAATAAAAGTCCAAAATTATTAAGTATGAGGAAATAAAAGTCCAAAATGATTAAGTATGAACAAATGAAAGTACAAAATGATTAAGTATGAACAGAATAAAAGTCCAAAATGATTATGTATGAGAAAAAAAAGTCCAAAATGATTACGTATGAGCAAATAAAAGTCCGAAATGATTAAGTATGAACAAAATAAAAGTCCAAAATGATTAAGTATGAGCAAATAAAAGTCCAAAATGATCAAGTATGAGCAATTAAAAGTCCGAAATGTTTGGTATGAACAAAATAAGTCCAAAATGATTAAGTATGAGCAAATAAAAGTAAAAAAGGATCAAGTATGTGTAATATAAAAGTCCAAATGGATTAAAGTATGAGGAAATAAAAGTCGAAAATGATTAAGTATGAGCAAATAAGTTTCCAAAAAGATTAAGATTAATTATGAGCAAATAAAAGTACTAAATGTTTCATTATGAACAAAATTAAAGTCCAAAATAATTAAGAATAAGGAAATAAAAGTCCAAAATGAATATGTATGAGCAAATAAAAGTCCAAAATTATTAAGTATGAGCAAATAAGAGTAAAATTATTAAGTATAAGCAAATAAAAGTTCAAAATTGTTAAGTATGAGCAAATAAAAGTGCGAAATTATTAAGTATGAGCAAATAAAAGTCCAAAATGATTAAGTATGAGAAAATAAAAGTCCAAACTGATTAAGTTAGAACAAAATAAAAGTCCAAAATTATTATGTATGAACAAAATGAAGGTCCAAAATGATTAGGTATGAGCAAATAAAAGTCCAAAATGATGAAGTATGAACAAATGAAGGTCCAAAATGATTAAGTATGAACAGAATAAAAGTCCAAAACTATTATGCAGGAGCAAATAAAAGCCCAAAATGATTAAGTATGAGCAAATAAAAGTCCAAGATGATTAAGTATGAGAAAATAAAAGTCCAAAATTATTACATAAGAGCAAATAAAAGTCCGAAATGATTAAGTATGAACAAAATAAAAGTCCAAAATGATTAGGTATGAGCAAATAAAAGTCCAAAATGATTAAGTACGAGCAATTAAAAGTCCGAAATGTTTAAGTATGAACAAAATAAAAGTCCATAATGATTAAGTATGAGCAAATAAAAGTAAAAAAGGATCAAGTATGTGTAATATAAAAGTCCAAATGGATTGAAGTATGAGGAAATAAAAGTCGAAAATGATTAAGTATGAGCAAATAAGTTTCCAAAAAGATTAAGATTAATTATGAGCAAATAAAAGTACTAAATGTTTCATTATGAACAAAATTAAAGTCCAAAATAATTAAGAATAAGGAAATAAAAGTCCAAAATGAATATGTATGAGCAAATAAAAGTCCAAAATTATTAAGTATGAGCAAATAAGAGTAAAATTATTAAGTATAAGCAAATAAAAGTTCAAAATTGTTAAGTATGAGCAAATAAAAGTGCGAAATTATTAAGTATGAGCAAATAAAAGTCCAAAATGATTAAGTATGAGAAAATAAAAGTCCAAACTGATTAAGTTAGAACAATATAAAAGTCCAAAATTATTATGTATGAACAAAATAAAGGTCCAAAATGATTAGGTATGAGCAAATAAAAGTCCAAAATGATGAAGTATGAACAAATGAAAGTCCAAAATGATTAAGTATGAACAGAATAAAAGTCCAAAACTATTATGCAGGAGCAAATAAAAGCCCAAAATGATTAAGTATGAGCAAATAAAAGTCCAAGATGATTAAGTATGAACAAAATAAGTCCAAAATGATTAAGTATGAGCAAATAAAAGTCCAAAACGATTAAGTATGAGAAAATAAAAGTCCAAAATGATTACATAAGAGCAAATAAAAGTCCGAAATGATTAAGTATGAACAAAATAAAAGTCCAAAATGATTAGGTATGAGCAAATAAAAGTCCAAAATGATTAAGTACGAGCAATTAAAAGTCCGAAATGTTTAAGTATGAACAAAATAAAAGTCCATAATGATTAAGTATGAGCAAATAAAAGTAAAAAAGGATCAAGTATGTGTAATATAAAAGTCGAAATGGATTAAGTATGAGGAAATAAAAGTCGAAAATGATTAAGTATGAGCAAATAAGTTTCCAAAAAGATTAAGATTAATTATGAGCAAATAAAAGTCGAAAATGATTAAGTATGACCAAATAAAAGTACTAAATGTTTCATTATGAACAAAATTAAAGTCCAAAATATTTAAGAATGAGGAAATAAAAGTCCAAAATTAATATGTATGAGCAAATAAAAGTCCAAAATCATTAAGTATGAGCAAATAAAAGTAAAAAATGATTAAGTATGAGCAAATAAAAGTCCAAAATGATTAAGTATGAGAAAAGTCCAAAACAATTCCACATGGCAAACGGTAAACAATAACAGAAATATATACATGAACAAAAAACCTACAATTTGCTGAACGGTAATATGTAAGAGTAATACAATAAAACAATTACATAATCAAAACAAAAACTATAATTTCCTGACAATTACAAAATAATTCGCAAGCAGACGAAAGGCAGACAGAAACCGCTCCGACGAAGCTCAACACCGAACCAGAGTACACAAACCCGTCTATCTTCACGTTAAGATACTTCCGCCAGAAGCTTACACACAATGGAAGTGCATAAGCTAAAGGGGTCACTCAAGGGGAAATTTGTCGATAAAAAGCTCCCCTTAGTCCCCTCGTCCCGTCCCTGGAAAGTCCCTGGTACGTCCCTGGTAGGTCCCCCTCCTCACCCCCTCCCAGATTCTGATCCCCCTAGTTCCGGCCAGGTTATGTTTTGTCCCGGAAAAGTATTTGACACCTCGGGGGTAGTGAGTGCATTAAGGGCGCCTAGCGATACGCAGAGCCTTTGGGTCCTCATGTAGTAGGCTCCAACGGGCGGAAACTGCCTGTCCCTCAGCGCCGCCCGCGTTGACTGACAGGCGGCAGACGTACGCTGACGGGCGCCCGAGAGATGCTTTTGTTCGGGGATACCTCTCGCTGACAGATACTTCGCCTCTACCACCACCCCTCCCCCTGTGATCCAAAAGCCCCCTCCCTCCCCTCCCTCCTTCTATCTCTTTCTCTTTCTCTCCATTAGCATCCCTAGTTGAACAATGCTGTTATGCAAAGATGTTGTTGCAAGAAATTCAGGTACCCCTTTTTCTTTCGGTCATTTTTCAATTTGAATTTCATGAGGATCTTTACAATCGTTCACTTATGGTTAACATAATGTCTGTAGAGTAAAAAAAACAAAAGAGATTTGCCTAAGAATAGATTTCAACTATGTTAGTCTCTATTAAGGAGAGAGAGAGAGAGAGAGAGAGAGAGAGAGAGAGAGAGAGAGAGAGAGAGAGAGAGAGAGAGGAGGGGGTGGGGGAATATTACCACACGGAGGAACTACCAAGTGAACTGAAGCGTAAGGAGAGTTAAGAAAGGAAGAGCAACAACGAAGAATGAAAAATTTTCACATTTTCCTTCCCTTTTACCCACTTTTTTTTTTCACCCTCCATCCCTTTCTGTCAGCCACTCTGAAGATGACGGCGATGGAGGCTGTCTTGATGCGCCAGCCCGTCACACTACAGACCCCGGAACAATCTGTGCAGCATAATCCCTACTTTGTACATCACTGAGCAGGAGAGAGAAGGACAGGAAAGCTAAAGTGCACGCATCAAATGCTGCCTGAGTAACAACAGGCCCGGTTGGCGGAGAGCACAACACTTTTATAAAAGGACCCCTTCCTCTAGACGACGGCCCTCCAATCGAGTCTATTCTAGGGCCACAGCAATAGATTTGTCATTTAAAGGTTTAAAGGCGGCTCACGAATCGCAGAGGCAAGGGACAGTGACATTGCCCTAACAAGCAGGACAATACCCTAGAGAAAGACAGGAAAGCTAAAGTGCACGCATCAAATGCTGCCTGAGTAACAACAGGCCCGGTTGGCGGAGAGCACAACACTTTTACAAAGGGACCCCTTACCCTAGACGACAGCTATGCCAATTCCCCATCTGCAAACTAGCCTATCTAGGGCCACAACAAGAAATTCGTCATTTAAAGGTCGCTCATGAATGGCAGAGGCAAGGGACAGTGACATTGTCCTAGCAAGCTGGACAATACCCTAGAGAAAGAAGACCCCCTCCTCTAAACGACGGCCCTCCAAACGAGTCTATTCTAGGCCTACAACAAGAAATTCGTCATTTAAAGGTTTAAAGATTGCTCATGAATGGCACAAGCAAGGGACAGTGGCATTGCCCTAGCTAGCACGACAATATCCTAGCGACTGACCATATATGCATAGGATCAAGCGCCCAAACTCCCTCTCCATCCAAACTAGGCCAGGCAATGGCTGCTGATGACTCAGCAGATAGACCTATAGGCTCCCCACAAACCCCCCAACCTGAGCTTACAAGGATGGTGAGGCTACAGACACTAAAGGCACTAACGAGTCTGAGCGGGGCTCGAATCCCCGACTGAAAAACACCAGGCAAGGACGTTACCAATCAGGCCACAACAACCGTAATGTCTTTCCAGCAGAAGAGGAAGTATTCCAGGCGTTATTAATGGCCTTCTTAATCTTTTCTTATCCAATTTCTTGTACCTTATCTAGATTTTAATCCCTGGCAACGTCCTTCAGTTAGTTCTGTATACATGTTGCAGAAGAATTTTCATAACTTTTCCTTCCTTTGAATTCAAATTTATCTAGACATTATCATCTTGCACGTAATTCTAGGTATGCAGTTATTTCTACTCATGCCTTCTCCATCATAAAGCTCTATACTACACAGTATTCTAATAATATTATTCCAGCTATGACAAGATTATGGAATGACTTTGCTAATCAGCCAGTTGAATCAGTGTAATTTCAGAAGTTCAATCTTGCAGCGTATGTTTTAATGTTGAACAGGCTGACATAAGTCTCTCTACAGTTTATATGCGACATCAATCATAATGTTGTTATAGATCTTAAGATATTTAATATAATTATTCATTATTTCTCATGTAGTTTATTTTTATATTTCCCTCTCCTCACTAAGCTATTTTTTTCTGTTGAAGCCGTTGGGCTTATAACATCCTTCTTTTACAAACTTGGGCTATAGCTTAGCTAGTCATAATAATAATGTTTATTTACTTCCTTTCCTTACTATGCTATTTTTCACTGTTGAAGCCGTTGGGCTTATAGCATCCTGCTTTTACAAACTAGGGCTATAGCTTAGCTAGTCATAATAATAATGTTTAATTATTTCCTTTCCTTTCTAAGCTATTTTTCCCTGTTGGGGCCCTTGGACTTATAGCATCCTACTCTTCCAACCAGGGGCCTAGCTTAGCTAGTAATAATAATAATGTTTATTTATTTCCTTTCCTTACGAAGCTATTTTTCCGGTAGGGGCCCTTGGGCTTATAGCATTCTGTACTTACAAACTAGGCCTATATCATAGCTAGTCATAAAAATAATGTTTATTTATTTCCTTTCCTTACTAAGCTACTTTTCCCTGTTGAGGAACATGGACTTATAGCATCTTGCTCTTCCAACTAAGGGCTTTAGCTTAGTTAGTAATAATAATAATGGAAAATAAATATCTCTACTACTTAATATATCTAAAAGATGAAGAATTCTTATATTCTAAAAAATATATATATAGAATTATAATGTCTGTTGACTTATTGTTGGGAAAAGTAAACCCAGCACAGGAAGTTGCAAAAAACCAAGACCACCAGAAAATGCACAGGATGTGCAACAGGGCAATATCTCTCAGCAATGTGTGCAACAAGGATTGAAAGATGCAGACTAAAGAAAAATTCAAGTGTTCAGTTGAACAAGGATTGAAAGACGCAGACTAAAAAAAAATCAAATGTTCGGTTGATCAAGGATTGAAAAATGCAGATTAAAGAAAAACTCAAATGTTCAGTTGAACAAGTATTGAAAGATGCAGAGTAAAAAAGAGGTTCAAATGTTCAGTTGAACAAGGATTGAAAAATGCAGACTAAATAAAAATTCAAATGTTCAGTTGAACAAAGATTGAAAGATGCAGATTAAAGAAAAATTCAGATGTTCAGTTGAACAAGTATTGAAAGATGCAGACTAAAGAAAAATTCAAATGTTCGGTTGAGCAAGGATTGAAAGATGCAGACTAAAGAAAAATTCAAATGTTCAGTTCAACAAGGATTGAAAGATGCAGACTAAAGAAAAATTCAGATGTTCAGTTGAACAAGGATTGAAAGATGCAGACTAAAGAAAAATTCAAATGTTCAGTTCAACAAGGATTGAAAGATGCAGACTAAAGAAAAACACAAATGTTCAGTTGATCAAGGATTGAAAGATGCAGACTAAAGAAAAACTCAAATGTTCAGTTAAACAAGGATTGAAAAATGCAGACTAAAGAAAAACTCAAATGTTCAGTTGAACAAGGATTGAAAGATGCACACTAAAGAAAAACTCAAATGTTCAGTTCAACAAGGATTGAAAGATGCAGACTAAAGAAAAACTCAAATGTTCAGTTGAACAAGGATTGAAAGATGCAGACTAAAGAAAAACTCAAATGTTCAGTTCAACAAGGATTACATTATTCTGAATTCTATATAACTGGATGTCACTATTCTATATAGTTAATGTATAACTATCTATCAATCTATCTTTCTATGGATAAATATATAAGTATATGTAAATATGTATGTATATATATATATATATATATATATATATATATATATATATATATATATATATATATATATATATACACATATATAAACACAGTCTATATACATATATATATATATATATATATATATAAACACAGTCTATATATATAAATATATATATATACATACATATATATATATATATATAATATACATATATATATATATATATATATATATACACACACATATATATATACATATATATGCATTTTGCAGTTATTACTAAACAACTAAAAATTCAAATTTTAAGAATGCATAAAGATGAACTGCAGATCTACACTACCAAAAAGATCATGTACAATGATTAAAACACTGATCTATGCAATGCAGACCACCAACTTTGGTGCACTAACTCCATAGACCTATTTTATTTCAATTCTTTTTAATTTATCTAAAAAAAATTCCAACAGCATTTACTAAAGCGTATATTCATGGCTGAAATTTTATCCATTTAACACTAGCAATGTGGCTGTAAAGAGAAAAAAAATACAAATGTGAGGAAGAAAACAAGAAATGACATTTCGTCCCTGACAGATACAAACCTCCAATTGTAATCTCTCACACGAAACATCCTACAGACAAAAAGTCCTTGTAGTTTTTCACCATCTTGCTATGGGACCGCAGTGCAGCTGCAGGGCATAAGGAACTGTCATGTCTTTTGAAATCATTATTATTATTATTATTATTATTAGTATTATATTCCTCTATCACAGTCTTTTCGACTGGGTGGTATTTATAGTGTACGGTTCCGGGTTGCATCCTGCCTCCTTAGGAGTCCTTCACTTTTCTTATTATGTGCGCCGTTCCTGGGATCACACTCTTCTGCATGAATCCTCGGGTTACTTCGGCCTCTATATTTTCTAGATTTATTTATTATTATTATTATTATTATTATTATTATTATTAGCTAAGCTACAACCCAAGTTGGAAAAGCAGGATGCTATAAGCCCAAGGGCTCCTCGAGGGAATATAGCCAAGTGAAGGTAGGAATTGGAAAGGAAACAGATAGAATAGTATGTCTAACCCAAAAAAAAGTGGAATACCATAGTGCAGAGGCTATGGCACTACCAAAGACTAGAGAACAATGGTTTGATTTAGGAGTGTCCTCTTTTAAGAGTTGCTTACTAAAGCTAGACTCTCTTGTAAAGAGGATATGGCATTACCTAAGACTAGAGAACAATGGTTTGATCAAGGAGTGTCCTTCTCCTAGAAGAGCTGCTTAGAATAGCTAAAGAGTCTCTTCTAACCTTACCAAGAGGAAAGTAGCCACTGAACAATTACAGTGCAGTAGTCAACTCCTTAAGCGAAGAAGAATTTTTCAGTTATCTCATTATTGTCAGGTGTATGAGGAAAGAGATTGTGTAAAGCATAGGCCAGTCTAATCAGTGCCTGTGTAGGCAAAGAAAAAAAGAGCCGTAACCAGAGAGGGATCAAATGAAGTAGGACTACTATCTGGTCAGTCAAAGAATCCAGTAAGTTTCTAGCGGTAGTAACTCAAACGGTTAGCTGGTGAATTGGACAATGTACAACCTAAAATTCGGGATACGACTTTTTATCATAATAAATTACATATATCTACGACTCGTATGAAACCCATATAATCAGGCGAAGTAATAATAATAATAATAATAATAATAATAATAATAATAATAATAACAACAACATACTGTATAGTTAAAATTGTCTACCTTTACTGAGGAGATCCAAGAGACAACAAATAAGAATCCATACATAAAAAAGAATCTCTCTCTCTCTCTCTCTCTCTCTCTCTCTCTCTCTCTCTCTCTCTCTCTCTCTCTCCCCTTAAACGCTTCCGGGAACTATCCAAACTTTACATAGCAGGTGTTACAAGGATGTTCCTTTGAAGTTCAAAAGATGCGCCAAGGTGTGAAACATCTTCACACACTGCGAATCAGAGTATTGAGAAAGAAGAGGGTAATCGAGGTACCTTGCAGTCAGGGGTCAATAGACAAGAGTAGACTAAATGATAGGAAAAAGATATGGAGGAGGAAATAGGATGTTAAGCTGTGTGAATAGATCCTAGTTGGATCTATTTCCATTTCAATAAAATTTGGTGAAACTCCGAGACTGGATATTGAATAATATTTTTGAACCTAAATGCCACTAGTATATGACTTGAAAAGACAAAGTAGCCCAGTTGTAAGGAGTCATGATTTTTGCATTTCTTTGCCCATTTCTTTACTTGTCAAAACCATCGCGAATTGTAAGAACTATATGAAGAGTAAAAGTAGATAATAGGAATAGGAAAAAAGAATTTGAAGCAGAGATAGAAGACCTATTTGCCCAATTCTTACTTTATTTGTGAAGACCTCAGAGAAGAGAGAAGAAAAATAAATGAATTGCACCAATTATATGAAGAGAAAAAAGATAAGAGGAATAGAAAAAATATTATTATTATTATTATTATTATTATTATTATTATCTTTACTTGCTAAGCTACAACCCTAGTTGGAAAAGCCGGATGCTATAAGCCCAAGGGCCCCAACAAGGAAAATAGCCCAGTGAGGAAAGGAATCAAGTGAAAATAGAATTATTATTATTATTACTTGCTAAGCTATAACCCTAGTTGGAAAAGCAGGCTGCCATAAGCCCAGGGGGCCTAACAAGGAAAATAGCCCGGTGAGGAAAGGACACAAGAGAAAATAAAATAGTTTAAGAACAGCATCAACGAAGTAAATATTTCCTATATAAACGATAAAAACTTTAACAAAAAAAAAAAAAAAACTTTAACAGATGTATACATAGCATACGTACAAAAAGAAGAAAAAGAACTAGATAAAAGATGAAAACTAAGGAGGTGCCGATGGAAAGGCAAATCCCTCTATCCAGCAGCTAAATTGAACGTGTTGTTAAATAAGAAGTGAGCAATATATATATATATATATATATATATATATATATATATATATACATATATATATATGTATGTATATGTATACATACATACATATATATATATATATATATATATATATATATGTATATGTGTATATATATGGATATATACAGTAAATATATATTTATGTATGTATGTATATATGTGTATATATATGGATATATACAGTATATATATATATATATATATATATATATATATATATCTATATATATATATAATATATATATATATATATGTGTGTGTGTGTGTGTGTGTGTGACAAGAAGAATAACAGAATAGATCCCCAGAGATTGAAAAAAAAAAGCAGGGGAAGGAAGAAAAAAAGATGGATTGACTAGCTAAGAACATTTACGGGTATAGACTCATAGATGCGTGAGGAAGGACGAGAGAGAGAGAGAGAGAGAGAGAGAGAGAGAGAGAGAGAGAGAGAGAGAGAGAGAGAGAGAGAGAGAGGGAGAGCAATTATTCCATTTGTTGCCAGGGTAATTAAGAAAACTAAGGTAGATTATTAACTGCAATATAATGTTACAGTACCTATTCTGACATCTTTGCTGAACGGAGGACTTGTCTAATTAAGATAATTACAGTCTCACATTGCTGCTTACGCTCATTATCTTAAATGGCGTCTAAGTTTCAAATGCAGGCAGGGAAGATTATTATAATGAAATTAAACTGATAATTACGGTCACCGTCATTTCATAGGATATAATGATTACAATATCGATGAGGTTTAACTATACAATTATGTGTATATAAAGATTTACTTATAAAATCATATGTGATAATCAGATTATTTTTAGGTAATATATATATATATATATGTATATATATATATATATATATATACATCTTCACATACGGGTATTTAGTTAATTTTCCAGTTTATTCAGAATGGTATTGTTCTTTGAAAACTGTAATTACCTATGTGGGTCTGCTGGGATCGAAAAATATTACATGAGGCGACCAATTATTATTATTATTATTATTATTATTATTATTATTATTATTATTATTATTATTATTATCAAAATTTTCCTGCGTCTCATGTTTCATTAAAATATCACAGAATCAATTTGTCCACACATACACTAAATCATATCATAAAATAAGAAGCTGTCCTTCCAGATTTTGGATGGATCATTCAAGTTCCAACGTTCCAGGATAAGGTAAAGGATGATATGGAGAGAAGAAGTTTGATGGAGGAGGGTGCCTTTGATAGAAGGCCTTAAATGGGGCGCATCAAGCAACCGACCCCTTAATGTAGGGATAACGGTGGGGAAGAAGAAGATAAGCTGAAGGATGATATGGAAAGAAGAGTTTGAGTGGAAAACGATGTCTTTGATAGAAGGCATTGGAGAGGTCGCATCGGGCAACCGACCCTTTAATCTTGGGATAATGGTGGGAAAGAAAAGACATGGTGAAAAATGATATGGAGAGAAGAGTATGAGTGGAAGAGGATGCTTTTGATAGAAGGCCTTGGAGAGGGCGTATCAGGCAACCGACCCCTTAATGTAGGGATAACGGTGGGGAAGAAAAAGATAAGGTGAAGGATGGAAGAGGCTGCCTTTGATAGAAGGCATAGGAGAGGGTGCATCAGGCAACCGATCCCTTAATGTAAGAGATAATGGTGGGAAAGATGAAGATAAGGTGAAGGATAATATGGAGAGAGGAGTTTGAGTGGAAGAGTATGCCTTTGATAGAAGGCATAGGAGAGGGCGCATCAGGCAACCGATCCCTTAATGTAGAGATAATGGTGGGAAAGATGAAGATAAGGTGAAGGATAATATGGAGAGAGGAGTTTGAGTGGAAGAGTATGCCTTTGATAGAAGGCATTGGAGAGGGCGCATCAGGCAACCGATCCCTTAATGTAGAGATAATGGTGGGAAAGATGAAGATAAGGTAAAGGATAATATGGAGAGAGGAGTTTGAGTGGAAGAGTATGCCTTTGATAGAAGGCATAGGAGAGGGCGCATCAGGCAACCAATCCCTTAATGTAGAGATAATGGTGGGAAAGATGAAGATAAGGTGAAGGATAATATGGAGAGAGGAGTTTGAGTGGAAGAGTATGCCTTTGATAGAAGGCATAGGAGAGGGCGCATCAGGCAACCAATCCCTTAATGTAGAGATAATGGTGGGAAAGATGAAGATAAGGTGAAGGATAATATGGAGAGAGGAGTTTGAGTGGAAGAGTATGCCTTTGATAGAAGGCATAGGAGAGGGCGCATCAGGCAACCGATCCCTTAATGTAGAGATAATGGTGGGAAAGATGAAGATAAGGTAAAGGATAATATGGAGAGAGGAGTTTGAGTGGAAGAGTATGCCTTTGATAGAAGGCATTGGAGAGGGCGCATCAGGCAACCGATCCCTTAATGTAGAGATAATGGTGGGAAAGATGAAGATAAGGTAAAGGATAATATGGAGAGAGGAGTTTGAGTGGAAGAGTATGCCTTTGATAGAAGGCATAGGAGAGGGCGCATCAGGCAACCGATCCCTTAATGTAGAGATAATGGTGGGAAAGATGAAGATAAGGTGAAGGATAATATGGAGAGAGGAGTTTGAGTGGAAGAGTATGCCTTTGATAGAAGGCATAGGAGAGGGCGCATCAGGCAACCGATCCCTTAATGTAGAGATAATGGTGGGAAAGATGAAGATAAGGTGAAGGATAATATGGAGAGAGGAGTTTGAGTGGAAGAGTATGCCTTTGATAGAAGGCATTGGAGAGGGCGCATCAGGCAACCGATCCCTTAATGTAGAGATAATGGTGGGAAAGATGAAGATAAGGTGAAGGATAATATGGAGAGAGGAGTTTGAGTGGAAGAGTATGCCTTTGATAGAAGGCATTGGAGAGGGCGCATCAGGCAACCGATCCCTTAATGTAGAGATAATGGTGGGAAAGATGAAGATAAGGTGAAGGATAATATGGAGAGAGGAGTTTGAGTGGAAGAGTATGCCTTTGATAGAAGGCATTGGAGAGGGCGCATCAGGCAACCGATCCCTTAATGTAGAGATAATGGTGGGAAAGATGAAGATAAGGTGAAGGATAATATGGAGAGAGGAGTTTGAGTGGAAGAGTATGCCTTTGATAGAAGGCATAGGAGAGGGCGCATCAGGCAACCAATCCCTTAATGTAGAGATAATGGTGGGAAAGATGAAGATAAGGTGAAGGATAATATGGAGAGAGGAGTTTGAGTGGAAGAGTATGCCTTTGATAGAAGGCATTGGAGAGGGCGCATCAGGCAACCAATCCCTTAATGTAGAGATAATGGTGGGAAAGATGAAGATAACGTAAAGGATAATATGGAGAGAGGAGTTTGAGTGGAAGAGTATGCCTTTGATAGAAGGCATTGGAGAGGGCGCATCAGGCAACCAATCCCTTAATGTAGAGATAATGGTGGGAAAGATGAAGATAAGGTAAAGGATAATATGGAGAGAGGAGTTTGAGTGGAAGAGTATGCCTTTGATAGAAGGCATTGGAGAGGGCGCATCAGGCAACCAATCCCTTAATGTATGGATAACGGTGGGGAAGAAGAAGATAAGGTAAAGGATGATATCGAGAGTAGAGTTTGAATAGAAGAGGATTTCTTTGATAGAAGGCCTTGGAGAGGGCACATCAGGCAACCGACCCCTTAATATAGTGATAACGGTGGGGAAGAAAAAGATAAGGTGAAGGATGATATGGAGAGAAGAGGTTTGGTGGAAGAGGATGCCTCTTATAGAAGGCATAGGAGAGGGTGCATCAGGCAACCAACCCCTTAATGTACAGATAACGCTGGGAAAGAAGAAGATAAGGTGAAGGATAATATGGGGAGAGGATTTTGAGTGGAAGAAGATGTCTTTGATAGAAGGCATTGGAGAGGGCGTATCAGGCAATCGACCCCTTAATGTAGGGATAACAGTGGGAACCAAGAAGATTCAGTTCTATGTTTGGACAAACTAATCAGTTTAGTGAGTCATGGTATGACAATGAAACAATCTCCAATAGATTTAGTATATTTGAGAATAAAGCCCTCAGAAGGATATTGGGAGTTAAATGGCAGGACAGGATTAGAAATTAAACTATAAGAGAGATTACTCGAGTGCCATATGTGGATGAGATCATGATGAGGACTAGATGGAGATGGTTTGGGCATGTTCTTCGCACTCCCCAAGAGATAATAGTTCACCAAACGTTCAGTTGGGCACAAGGCACTAAAAGATTTGGAAGACCCAGTCCTACATGGCTGAGGTTTATGAAGCACGAAGTAGGAGATGATGAATGGAGAAGTATTGAATTAAAAGCTCAAGATAGAGACGACTAGCGAAATCTAACTTAGGCTCTTTGCGTCAATAGGCGTAGGAGGAGATGATTATGAATCAAGTAAAAATGAAAATATAATTGCAAGATCAAAATGAAACCCATTCACCTTATAACAATTTTTGCAGTACTGGCAAAAAACTATCGCAAAACGGTTTCAATGCTTTACAAACCTTTCTCTACGATTCCCATTCTTCAAACTTGAACAATTACTAAACTGTTTTATTGCCTTACAAACCTTAACTACGATTCTCATTCTTCATTTAATAAAGAAAAACTAAGAGAGTAAAAGAAAAAACTACGATAGAAAAAGAGTCAAACACAAAGGTGAATGAAACCCGAATACAGGTTTGTTTTGGGGAACAGGTTCCAGCGACCGCCGATGAAGAGTGAAATTCCCGTTTGGTAAACGGGCGCACGTGGGGTTTCTCTCTACATAGCATTTATTTGCAACAAAAATAAGTGTCATTTTAGAAGGAAACGGGCTTTTTTTTTTATTGAGAAAAGATGCGACAAGAATAAGCGTCATTTTAAAAGGAAACGTACATTTTGTTATGGGGAAAATTTGTTTTTTACAAAAAAAAAAAAAAAAAAAAAAAAAAAAAAAAAAAAAAAAAAAAAAAAGGTTTCTACTGCCTGATATTTGCTCAGACAGCATCTTTAACATTTAAAAGCTTCGAAAAGACTAAAATTACTGCCACGTCTTCGTTTGCCTGATTACATTCGTTTAAAGGCCAGTCATGAATGGCAGAGGAAAGGGACAGTGATACTGCCCTATCAAGCAAGACAATGCCCTAGAGACAGACCATATATAAATATGATCTGCGCCCAAGGCCCCTCTTCACGTAAGCTAGGACCAAGGAGGGCCAGAAAATAGCTGCTGATGATTCAGCAGATTAACCTATAGACCCTTAAACCTTTAATTGTAATGTACCATGCACAGGTACCTGTACGGAAATGTTTAGGGCAATCAATCTTATTACGGATGGTAATCACACGCTGATATTATTTTAGACTCAAATACGTAAATTGTTCTCATTTGGGATAAGATTGAATTTCCATATAATACTTAAACATAATCACGCCTAATGAAGCTTGTTTATCTTGGATTAAACTTCCATAATTAAAGTGCGCATCTTAATTGCTTTTGAATACGCTTAAGGTAAAGACTTCCGCCACAATTAAGGCTACAAATTCATAGAGGTTTAAATAACATATGCTCGGGGTCGTCTATGACCTGTTGTACCTTTCCAGGGTAATCAACATTTTTTTTATTCTTACAGTTGCAGACCATAAATGATTGTCACTTTGTAAAGCAAAGTTCAGTAGAACACACTATCACGTTTCTTGTCAAGATGTTCTTTGGTCATTAGACAAACAGTAACTTGTCATAGTCATTCTCTACTTTTGAAGGGTTTTAAGCAATTTGCTAACAAATACATATCCCAGATGAGAATATCAATCAAAGACGATCAAAGGTACAGTTAGGATATCGAGGTGCCCTGATAACTTGCCCTTACTTCTATACATTGAAGTCTCAACTATAATGTAACATCATTGTGTACGAAGTACTATAGCATTATTATCATTATTATTATTATTATTATTATTATCATTATCATCTTCATTATTATTATTATTATTATTATTATTATTATTATTTATTATTATTGTTGTTGTTGTTGTTATTTCTAGCTAAGTGACAACCCTAGTTAGAAATGCACGATGCTACACTGTTTAGAAAAAAAAAAAAAAAAAACCCGTAATCTTAATCGGAAATTCTCCGTAAAATATACTGTTCTCAGTCGTATTTCAGTAAAATACACGCGACCCTAATTTTACCATACTTTATTATATTTTACCGGTTGGTGACCGTAATATCACTCCTTTACGTCAATATATCCGTTTTTTCACACGGTAAATGTCTGGCAACATTTAAGCCAGAATTATTGCCGTTTTTTAATGAAATTTTTTTAACAACTGCTCCAACAAGGATTGATTGATTAATTGATTGATTGATTGACCTATGCAACAAATAATAATAATAATAATAATAATAATAATAATAATATTAATAATAATAAGAATAATAGTAGTAGTAGTTGTAGTAGTAGTAGTAGTAGTAGTAGTAGTAGTAGTAGTAATAATAATAATAATAATAATAATAATAATAATAATACAAGGGGTATCACTATCATCTCATTTAATTCTACATTTACTTAAAACATTAAACTCTATGTCCAACAACAATCATGCTGTTTATAAAGTACGATTTGCATGAATCAACTTACTGACTACCAAAGCGTCTTGACAACGAGAGAGAGAGAGAGAGAGAGAGAGAGAGAGAGAGAGAGAGAGAGAGAGGCTCACCTTTCTTTATCCTAGTTTAGCACACTCTATTGTTAAAGATCTCGTCAGGTGGAAAAAAAATTACATCATCCTGGTTATTAGTCTTTTTAAAGGTTTTATAGTCCACTCATTAATGGCAGGGGTTAGAGACAGTGACATTACCCTACCCAGCAGGACAATGCCCCAGAGACTGACCATATATACATATGATCAGCGCAAAAGCTCCTTCTCCACCCAAGCTAGGGCCAAGGAGGGCAAGGCGATGTCTG
>NC_090725.1:110300089-110320089 GCF_036898095.1 Palaemon carinicauda | reverse complement strand
ACTTCATTGCCGGACAAAGGTCTCAGACATGTCTTTCCACTCCCGTTTGTTTATGGTCTTACTATGCCAGTCCACACCCATAAATTTTCTTAGTTCGTCAATACATCGTTTTCTCTTCTTTACCCAGCTTCTTTTGCAATATATTGGGACCCAGTCAGTTATTCTAAATGTCCATAATAGTCCATCTATTATTTGTCATTCTCATTTTATGTCCTGACCATGTCCATTTATTAGAGGATATTCTAAATATCCTCGAATTTAGTTTGCTCTCGTAGCCATGTTGTTCTTTCTGTCTCTTAGCGTTAGTCCCAGTAAATTGTATATCATATATTGTAACGAAGTAATAGGCCATGACGAAACGATTAGAAAATTCTTTCTTAATCGATTAAAGAACACTGCCCTTTATCTTCAGGGATGTTTAAAATAAATGAAAACAATTATTTATATAATCTAAAACATAATATAAACGAGAAGAACAAATGAGACCTGCCAGTCATCAAAAGGTAAAAATCTCATTTTTTTTTTTTCGACAGAGAAAGATTGAAATTTGATCAATAAATAATTAATTAATTAGACTAAGAAGATTGCAAACATGATGTAACCAACTTGAATGTTAATTAAGAAATCCCCGGTATGTGTTTACCACATAGAACATTTTCAGGAGATTACTCTGTTGATAAAATCCGTTATCCACCTAGAAATTCAAGATGGCGGCCATCCTTCAAAACGGACGCCTTTGAATATACAGAAATATTCAGAAATTTTGGAAAAAAAAAATAGCAAAAACGTATACTGTCTGTATGATCTTGGGGTCAAAATCTTACATTCTTTTTGCTATTTAGAATCCGAATTTGGAGCCACTGACTAAACTTGCTTGTTTCCTTGTACCAACACAGTCGAAAAGATGGCGACCATTCTTCAAAATGGATGTCTTTGAATATACTGAAATATTCAGAAATTTTGGAAAAAAAAAAATAGCAAATCTTATCCTGTTTGTATGGTCGTGGTGTCCAAATCTTGTATTTTTCGCTATTTAGAATACGAATTTGGAGCCATGGACTAAATTCGTTGGTTTCTTGTACCAACAGAGTGGATATATTTATACTGTGTGTGTGTGTATATATATATATATATATATATATATATATATATATATATATATATATATATATATATAATATATATATATATATAGAGAGAGAGAGAGAGAGAGAGAGAGAGAGAGAGAGAGAGAGAGAGAGAGAGAGAGAGAGAGAGAGAGAGCCAGAGCTCATTATTGTAGAGTAGATAAAGGAAACCAAAACACTAATTACCATCAAACAATCTAAAAGGACAAAGTTAATGAAACAGGAACACCAAGATGTTAGACATACACAAATGTATTTGAACACT
The DNA here is from genome assembly GCF_036898095.1 of Palaemon carinicauda. Taxonomy (NCBI): domain Eukaryota; kingdom Metazoa; phylum Arthropoda; class Malacostraca; order Decapoda; family Palaemonidae; genus Palaemon; species Palaemon carinicauda. The sequence continues at coordinate 110,318,697 of NC_090725.1, read as the reverse complement.
TTACACCCCCCCCCCCCCCAAACACACACACACAGTCCATCGTCTTAGGGTCAGAGGGAGGCTTAGAACAGGCTGCTTCAACATGACAGACATTTGTTTACAAACTAAAGGGTTTAGCTATCTACATTACAACCATGTTTCCCTCCTAACACTAACCAAACTCTCTCTCTCTCTCTCTCTCTCTCTCTCTCTCTCTCTTAAGCACCCCTTCTCTCCAGATCCCGGCCCCTCTACTTCGATTACCAGTTTGCTTGGATACAGACGCTTCTGCTTCTAAATATCTCGCTGAGACTTTACGGCAAATACGTGCCCCTCTAACTAGGACACTCTTCGAAAAGGACTTTTCTTCCTCTCTCTCTTCTTATTCTCTTGTACCCTTATAGTCTTTTTTTCCTCTTAGTTCTAACACTCTTTTATGTTTCATATCTCTTCCCTTCTTTGTTTTCTTTTATGTTTTTTTTTTTTTTTTTTTTTTTTTTTTGTCTTAGTTCTAACATTCTTTTAAGTTTCATTTCTCTTCCCTTTCTTGTTCTTGTGTATCTTATTTTGTCTTAGTTCTGAAACTTTTTTTGTTTCCTTTCTCTCTCTCTTCTTATTCTCTTGTACCTTTTTAGTCTTTTTTCTCTTAATTCTAACAATCTTTTATGTTTAATTTCTCTTCCCTTCCTTGTTTTCTTGTAACATTTTTTGTCTTGGTTCTAAAACTTTTCTGTTTCTTTTCTCTCTCTTCTTATTCTCTTGTACCCTTTTAGTCTTATTTCTCTTAGTTCTAACAATCTTTTATGTTTTATTTCTTTTCCCTTTCTTGTTCTCTTGTATGTTTTTTGTCTTAGTTCTAAAACTTTTTTTGTTTAATTTCTCTTTCTCTTCTTATTCTTTTGTATCCTTCTAGTCTTTTTTTCTCTCTTAGTTCTAACACTTGTATGCTTCCTTTCTCTTCCCTTTCTTGTTCTCTTGTAACGTTTTTTGTCTTAGTTCTAAAACTTTTTTTTGTGTGTCCTTTCTCTTCGTTTTCTTATTCTCTTGTAATTTTTTTTTTATCTTAGTACAAACTCTTTTTCATGTTTCTTTTTTTTCTTTTTGTTCTCTTCTATTTTTTTTTGTCTTAGTTCTAAAATTATTCTATATTTCCTTTCTCTTCGTTTTCTTTTCTCGCGTTATCTTTTTTATCCTTTTCATCTTAGTTCTAACACTTTTTATGTTTCCTTTCTCTTCCTTTTCTACTTCTCTTGTATCTTTTTATCAGTTTTCATCCTCGTTATAACACTTTTTTTATGTTTCCTTTTTATTCCTTTCTTGTTCTATTTTATCTTTTATTTTCTTAGTTCTAACACTTTTTGTTACCTCTCTCTTCGTTTTCTTGTTCTCTTATATGATTTTTTTCTCTTGCTATCTTAGCGGTAAAGCTTTTTTATGATCCCTTTCTCTTCCTCTTCTTGTTCTCTTGAAGATTTTTTATATCTTTTTTTAACTTAGTTCTAACACGATTTTTTTAATTCCATTCTCTTCCTCTTCTTATTCTCTTGCATTTTTTTTATCTTTTTATCTAAGATCTAACATTTATTATATGAATCCTTCCTCTTCCTCGTCTTGTTTTACCTTTTTATGTTGATGCTAACATCATTTTTTTGATTAAAGTGTTGTGAAAAATATTTCCACAAAATAAAGAGATAAATATAAGGGTTTAATTACTGCTACAGCATTATACATATCTTCCTACCATAATAGATAATATCTAAAATAAAATAAAGATAAATATTAAGATTTAAATGCTACTACAGAAGGATATTGGGAGTTAAATGGCAGGACAGGATTAGAAATTAAACTATAAGAGAGATTACTCGAGTGCCATATGTTGATGAGACCACAATGAGGGGTAGATGGAAATGGTTTGGGCATGCTCTTCGTACTCCCCAAGAGAGATTAGTTCACCAAACCTTTAGCTGGGCTTCACGAGGCACTAGAAGAGGTGGAAGACCCAGGCCTACATGGCTGAGGAATATGAAGCGCGAAGTAAGAGATGATGAATGGAGAAGTATTGAATTAAAAGCTCAAGACAGAGACGACTGGCGAAATCTAACCAAGGCCCATTGCGTCAATAGGCGTAGGAGATGATGTTGAAATGCTGCTACAGCTTTATACATATCTTCCTGCCATAATAGGTGATATTGAAACTAAATTAAAACAATTAACTATAAATGCTTTAAAGAACAAAGGCGTGTGAACAGAAATGTTATAGGCTTCAAACATACCAAGCCTACAGTAAGATATGTACCCATCGCACATTTTTAAACCATTCTTATCTTCAAAACCTTATTTAAGTTATAACTATAATAAAAAAAATCTATTGATCACAAAACCTCATGAAATTCAATCCCGTCCTTTCAAGTTTTCATTTGTACAATTATGTATTAATAGGCAGTAATCTTTCAATGTATGTAATTACTTTGTAAAATACTAGTGAGGTTCTTCCCACATTGAAAATCATTTATTTGTATTCATGAAATAACTATGTATTTTGGGTTTGAATAATTATGTATTTTGGACTTGCTCTTTCTGAAAACCCTACGTCACCCAAAGATGCTACAATTAAGTGAAATAAATCTTGGCTTTTTCGCATGGTGAAAACTGTATAAGCATTTATTTGAATTTATGAAATGACTATGTATTTTGGATTAAATAACTTAGATTTGCACTTTATAGAAAATATATTCCGCGTGGAGATTCTACAATTATGACAGAAACTTTTGAAAATATTAAAGATCAATGAACATTAATTATGACTTTGACACCAACCAGACAGTTTCATGACGTCTACATCATCAAAACCATTAAATTATTTTTCTTAACGAGCAATAATTCATACAAAATATTCATGGCTATTTATTTAATCATTTAAGGCTTGAAAGAATTAAATAAACATATGTAATAAAAGAACAACACATATATAAGTGGAAAAATTCTCACATATTAATCTAATAAACATCTGCTCTAAAATCAAGGACAATAATGTTTAGCTAATCATCCAGCACAAGGAAAATGAGAGAGAGAGAGAGAGAGAGAGAGAGAGAGAGAGAGAGAGAGAGAGAGAGCTTGACCTTTGCTTCTTCCTTAACCAATTCATCCATTTGTTATAACTTAGTCTTCCTTTAAGGGATATTTTGTACTGACTTCATTGCAATTCAGGATAAGAAAATGATTCCAAAAACCATATTTTCTTGAGGTTATGAACTAATTGGTGTCTTTCCTTTGTGATAATACCACGCGACTTACATCATCATCATCATCATACCTCCTACGCCTATTGACGTAAAGGGCCTCGGTTAGATTTCTCCAGTAGTCTCTAAAGGTTTTAAATTAATGCTTCTCTTCGTCATTCGTCTCTATCTTGAGCTTTTAATTCGATACTTCTCCATTCTTCATCTCCTACTTCAAAATGAACAAAAAATAAAAAAATAAACTGATGAATATACATGCTGTTAAAAAGTAAATGAAGATCAAATTAAGTTTCCTGCTTTATCATAAGGGCATTATATGTGACTATGTGACTTGTGAATACTTAGAGAAAATAAAATTTCCTTCAAAATCCCATATCCAGAATGCTATATATATATATATATATATATATATATATATATATATATATATATATATATATATATATATATACTGTCTATATATATATATATATATATATATATATATAAAATATATATAATATATATATACATATATATAATGTATATATATGCATATATATATATATATATATATATATATAATATATATATATATATATATATATATATATACAATATATACATATACTGTATATGTATATATATATATATATATATATATATATATATATATATATATATTATATTTATACTATATTTTCACTTCTTGCTAATCTATATTTGATATTACGGACGTGAAAAAGTAATTTCTTTCATTTGCAGTTTGGCTTTCGTAAAGCTTTGGGCCATGCAATGCCCTTCTTTCCATTTCCAATGCCGTGCGGAAATCCCTTGATTGTGGCTAAGAAGTGAGAATGAATGGTTCTGATTTTAGTGCTTTTTTTGACCGTGATAGTCGTGAGGCCCTTGTTTTCTGACTTAAACAGATGGGATTAGGTGGGGCTCTTCTTACCATTTTTTTTAAAGTAATATATTGAAAAGAGAAGTTGTCGACAGGAACCTAAGTGACAATAGGAATGTAATATTTGGTGTTCTTCAGGGTAGCATTATCTGCCCACTGCTTTTCATTTATACGTAAAAACTCGGCCAAACTACTAACCACGCCTAATGCTACTGGCATCAGGTAACCAACCCCTTATTGTAGGGATAACGGTGGGAAAGAAGAAATGTAGAAGAATGACAAGTTGTTTGACCTGGAAAATATACTTATTGCAAATGGAGATGATGCTAATCTCTTTGCATCAATTCCATCTCCTAACAACAGACCTGTGGTTGCCTAACATACTATCAAAATTTACTGCTCAATTTAAGCCGAAAATATATTATGGTCTCAGAGAATACAGAATATATAAACAAATAAACGATACAATAATATACATTTCCACCTAAGTCAACTATAGCAAAGTCTACAAAGAGTTGGAATAATGAGTCAAAATGGTTCATTTCTTTAAAAGTTTTTAAAAGAGATTTATGTTTTGGTGAGAAAAATTTTATTGGCCTTTTATCAAACTCTGAGAATCTCTGTTTTATTATATAAAATTCTAACTTTTTTAGGAAACAAGATTCATTGATAAGATTTAAATTTCTATTTACCATAAATTTTTGCTTAAAAATTTATTTTTTCATTCATTAAATTTTCAGTATATTTTATTTTATTCATTTATTTAACATTAACATAAATTGTTTTTTCCCAAATTTAATATGGTCAGCTCTGTGTGAGTCGAGTTTAAGTCATTAAGCTGGTTAAGCTCCTCATTTATTATTATTATTATTATTATTATTATTATTATTATTATTATTATAATTATTATTATTATTATAACAAGCTAAGCTACAACCTTAGTTGGAAAACCAAGACGCTATAATCCCAAGTGCTTCAACAAGGACAGTAACCCAGTGAGGAAAGGAAATAAGGATATAAATACATTACAAGGTAACTACTGTGTATTTCACGGACCATGACACCCTCTTTTTTTAATATAACTAATGAACTAGGCTTCTGATTAATGTGAAACTGAAACCACCAGAGTTTGAGACACCGACCTAATTAAGAAAAATGGATTCAAGCATCTACTCCGCAGGATTGTCTTACTTTATATAGAGAAATGTCATCTAAATTCTGTGGTTATGGCGAGAACGGAAATTAAGACCCGGCAACTAGGAGCAGAATGACGTATGTTAACTATGACGTGAGGCCCGTGACGTTTACACCTGCCACGCCCCCTCATTATATCAGTACAAGAAATTATATATAATTATATCTTTGATAGAGATAAGTTGTTTTTATTTTTCAATACAGGAATGCAGTCATTATTGTGTTGAAGTTATGGAATGATTGTTGAGGATGCGCACATAACATGGTCATTATAAATAATTAATATGGCGAGGATTGGATGGAGGTGGAAGAATAGTAATACTTTATTAACAATAAATATATTGTACATAATTAGTAATATAACAGCTAACATTATAATGAATAAAGTTACAAGACTGAAATAGAATATATATATATATATATATATATATATATATATATATACATATATATATATATATATATATATATATATATATATTTATATATATATAAAGTAAATATATATATATATATATATATATTTATAATTTATATCTATATATATATTATATATATAAATATATATATATATATATATATATACATATATATATATATATATATATATATATATATGTATATATATTATTCACATTCACTTTTCATTACCCATCAAAACTGTCTGAAATAAAGTCTTCCTCTTCGTCGTCACTGGCGAGACTTATGATGATGGGATCCACACTGTCATGGATATTATCAAATGACCAGTACTCTCTCTCAAAGTATTCAGAGCGCCGAACAGCATTTGCCCACACGTCCTCTGTCACACACAACTTTGCTTCATTCAATCTTGCATTGAGGTCCGTTCGTGTAAAATGGTGAAGGGATGATTGAACGTACTTCTTCATGACACCCCATACTTGCTCAATAGCATTTAGCTCCGGGTGTGCTGGTGGTAGCCGCACTATTTCATGACCCCACAGGCGAATGGTATTGTCCACTGTGAATCTGGGGGGTGGTCGATTTTCCTTGCATATTTTGAGTAGTTCAGGTTGCAAAGCGTATGGTGGGTATGTGATATTGCGCTGCTGCAACCATTCTATTAGATCGTCTTTTTTGGTGCCAGTAGTTGGGCAGTGGCTCTCCTCTGTAAGGCGACTGTGGTAAGGAGCGTTGTCGATGACCAGAACTGATGGCTCCTCTAATGATGGTAGTAATTTGGTTGTCAGCCATCGCTAGAAGAGTTCGGCATTCATTTCACCATGATAGTCTCCACTACTATTCTTAGCTGTATAGCAAAGAAAGGAATCCTCAATAAACCCCTTGTTGGTACCAGCTGCTACCACAACAACGCGTTCACCATCTCCTGGCGGAACCTGTCGGCTATGTGTGTTAGTTGTGGATGGTTGAGTTGTATCTACCCATTCTTTATTGTGGCTCATCCTTGTTGTAAACCATGTTTCGTCTAAATAGACCACCTGTCTTCCTTCCTCACGATACTGTTTGAGAGCTCTGAGAGCCCGGATCCTTTTACATACTATGTCTAAGGACTCTTTTCTAGCATACATTTTTCGTTGTGTCGTTTTATATCGAAATCCAATCTTGTGAAGTACTCTCCAAAGCGAAGTTTCCGATGTGCCTTCAGGTAAAATACCTTCCTTCTTGAGTTCTCTTGTTAGAGTAGTAATTGTAAAGGTATCCTTTGACAAGAACCTGTTGTGAACATATCGGCGAATTGCACCGATGGTAAAAGAGTCGAACATATCTTCAGCTGGCTGTATGAAATTAGACTGTACTGGATCTGATGAGGGCAGTGCTAATGGTGATGGCGATGGAGCTCTTGATAGTACTGGCAATGACGGTGATGATGGTGGAGATAGTTGTTCTGCAATTGGCCGTGAATGTGTGGTGTGCTTGACCAATTGACGAACGGCATTCCTTGTCATGTCCATGACATGAGCAACTCGGTCATACGGTCTGTTTGGGTAAAAAATATTTGTTTTCGTGTAATTATCTATTGAGCAACCTCTCATTATATATATATATTAATATATATATATATATATATATATATATATATATATATATATTTATATACAGTGTATGTGTGTGAGAGAGAGAGAGAGAGAGAGAGAGAGAGAGAGAGAGAGAGAGAGAGAGAGAGAGAGAGAGAGAGAGAGAGAATCTGATAATGCATCATATTCAACTATATATGTCCGTGATGGTACGGCATTAAACATGACAACATGATACCAACCTATTCAATCCAATTTTCAGTTTATTGTTGTGTTGTTCCCTCTTGAAGTATGTTAAGAGTCGCAACACAAAAGCATTACGACAACCTTGTGGACAATGGTAAAGCATTCTAAACATGATATAAAATGTCAATAGTAGTCAGTGAGCAAAGTGTCAGCAGGAGCCTTGTCAATGACCGTATGTAACAGGCGTGTACCTTCCCTAGCGCGATAACCTCTCTGACTGCCTTCCGAGATTTTAATTTTTTTGTCTTTTTTTCGTAAAATTAACTATTAATTAAATAATAAACAAAAGTGAGTCTAAAAATTAGTTTATTTAAATATAATAACTAATCAGTATCTTTAGATTCCATCAAAGAGCAGTATAATTCACTACAACCTATATATCTTTTAATAACCATACAGAAAGGGGGGCGTGGCAGGTGTAAACGTCAGGGGCTCACGTCATGGTTGACATACGTCATTCTACGCCTAGTTGCCAGGTCTTAATTTCCGTTCTCGCCATAACCACAGAATTTAGATGACATTTCTCTATATAAAGTAAGACAATACTGCGGAGTAGATGCTTGAATCCATTTTTCTTAATTAGGTCGGTGTCTCAAACTCTGGTGGTTTCAGTTTCACATTAATCAGAAGCCTAGTTCATTAGTTATATTAAAAAAAGAGGGTGTCATGGTCCGTGAAATACACAGTAATTAACAATAAAATATTTTAAGAACAGTAACAAAAACTAAAATTTGCTAACCTACAACCCTACTTGGAAAAAAAGGATGCTATAAACCCAAGGGCTCCAACAGGAAAAAGTAGCCCAGTGAGGAAAGGAAATAAGGAAATAAATACACTACAGGATAACTAATAAAAGATTTTAAGACCAGTAACAAAACTAAAATAAATCTTTCATATATAAAGTATCAAGGAAAACACTTTGCCAAGTCAAGAAAATTCAGACAAATCATATTGTGTCATATCATTATTATTATCATTATTGCTTGCTAAGCCACAACCCTAGTTAGAAAAGCAGGATGCTATAAACCCAAAGGCTCCATCAGGGAAAAATAGCCCAGTGAGGAAAGGAAATAAAGAAATAAATACAGCAAAAGACAACTAATTAACAATAAAATATTTTAAGAACAGTAACAAAACTAAAATTTGCTAACCTACAACCCTAGTTGGAAAAGCAAGATGCTAAAAAGCCAAGGGCTCCAACAGGGATAAATAGCCCAGTGAGGAAAGATTATAAGGATATTAATACACCACAAAAGAAGTAATTAACAATAAAATATTGTAAGAACAGTAACAAAAACTAAAATAAATCTTTCATAAATAAACTATCAAGGAAAACAATTGCCAAGTCAAGAGAATTCAGACAAATCATATTTTGTCATATTATTATTATTATCATTATTGCTTGCTAAACTACAACCCTACTTAGAAAAGCAGGATCCTATAAACCCAAGGGCTCCAACAGGGATAAATAGCCCAGTGAGGAAAGGTAATAAGGAAATAAATACACCTCAAGAGAAGTTTTTAACAATAAAATATTTCAAAAACAGTAACAAAAACTAAAAAAAATCTTTCATAGATAAACTATAAATGTAAACAATTTGCCAAGTCAAGAGAATTCAGACAGACTCAGACATATTCAGACAAATCATCACCTCCAACGCAAACTAACTCACAAAGTTTAGATACCCCCCACCCCCCTTGCTAACGATGATCAAGTTCGTTTGACATTAACTGTTGACTATTAAGACTCGTTAGGTAGGGGTACGAAATATCTTTTTTTCTTTTTATTTGTTCTTCAGAGAAGTTTTGTAATTTGAAATTAAGAAGGATATCGTAAATTCCCAATGGAAACCAGTCAGCTCATCAGGGAATGACATGGGTTCAAGACGACGTTGAGATGCTGGGTGGTGGGAGTCAGAATTTTAATATGTCTGTAATCAAACTTTGATTTTTGTTGGGCTATTAGGAATTTTTTATCTAATAGATACATCCTATTTTAAGCAAAATAATAATGATACCAATAATTTCAATATCTCCTATACATTAAAGAGTAGGTGTCTGGTTATATATATATATATATATATATATATATATATATATATATATATATATATATATATATATATATATATATATATGATAAATTTTGCACATTTAGACGTGCTTATCATATTCGAATAAGCCATATATTTTTGATACATTAATATCTGGATTCTCTTAACGACCTCGGGATCAAAGCCCCTGGCGAAATAGCACAAAGACAATAGCTTCTGACCGGCCGGGAATCGAACCGTGGTCCAGGAATCTTGTATGAACAGTGACAGACCATTTGGCCAAGTGGTATTTGAATATATATATTATAGAAATGAATATAAATATATATATGATATATATATGTATATATATATATATATATATATATATATATATATATATATATATATATACCCCTTTCTTAGTGGAGATTCATTAACGTGGTGAAAGGGTATATGTAACGCCATGATCACCAAAGCTGTAATAGTCGTCTGGGCCACTCATACTAGGTTGGTTTGCTATGAGCGATCACACTAAAGTCTCCCACCATCGCCAATCCGCAGTTAGCCAGCGTGATGAAAACTGGCTAAACACCAGACAAGAATAAAGACATGCCTGAGCCCTTTGTACTGCAGTGAACTACAAACGGCTGCATTAGTTGTTGTAGTTGTTGTTGTTGTATTTGTTGTTGTTGTTGTTATTGTTGTTGTATTTGCTGTTCATATATGTCTTAAAAACATATCTCACAAAACTGTACATCAACAGCACACGTACTTTCAAACCTACTGACCTTTGTTCATATATAAAATTTTAATGATCTCTATAACTTATACAATGCTCAATTAGCTTACTTCTAATTTTATGATCATACAAAGGCAATTGCATAGTGATGATTAAATTCAGACACAAAGGTCTGCCTCTCTTTTCAGACATTTTATAAACTCCAGGGAATGAATTAACAACAGAAGCTGAAATTAACCGTAATTTAACAATTGTTTTTTATAGGCTCTGCATGAGTTCGCATTGAAAACCCTCATAAGCAGGTGGCCTATTGGAAACGTCCCTACCTAGTGATAGCCAGACTGGGATTTGATTCCCACTCAAACTCGTTAGTTCCTTTGGTCGCTGCAACCTCGCCATCGGGGATAGAGTCCCGCTCAAACTCGTTAGTTCCTTTGGTCGCTGCAACCTCGCCATCGGGGTTCGAGTCCTGCTAAAACTCGTTAGTTCCTTTGTTCGCTGCAACCTCGTCATCGGGGTTCGAGTCCCGCTAAAACTCGTTAGTTCCTTGGTCGTTGCAACCTCGCCATCGGGGTTCGAGTCCTGCTAAAACTCGTTAGTTCCTTTGTTCGCTGCAACCTCGTCATCGGGGTTCGAGTCCTGCTAAAACTCGTTAGTTCCTTTGGTCGCTGCAACCTCGCCATCGGGGTTCGAGTCCCGCTAAAACTCGTTAGTTCCTTTGGTCGCTGCAACCTCGCCATTGGGGTTCGAGTCCCGCTCAAACTCGTTAGTTCCTTTGGTCACTGCAACCTCACAATCAGGGTTCGAGTCACGCTCAAACTCATTAGTTCCTTCTGTCACTGCAACCTCACCATCGAGGTTCGAGTTCCACTCAAACTCGTTAGTTCCTTTGGTCGCTGCAGCCTTGCCATCGGGGTTCAAGTGCCGCTCAAACTCGTTAGTTCCTTTGGTTGCTGCGACCTCACCATCCTTGTTAGCTAAGGGTGGGGGGTTTGGGGGACCTATAGGTCTACTTGCTGAATCATCAGTAGATATTGCCTGGCCCTCAATGGTCGTAGCTTGGGTGGAGAGGGGGCTTGGGCGCTGATCATATGTATATATGGTCAGTCTCTAGGGCACTGTCCCACTTGCTAGGGCAATTTCACTGTCCCTTGCCACTGCCATTCATGAGCGGCCTTTAAACCCTTTAGTTTATGCTCAGACACAAACAATCCGTCACTCTGTGGCTGTATAGTTGGTACTTGAAATTTGCCACCAACTACTCATTTCCCTCAACTTACTTCAAACAGTTTTAACATAATTCCAACATCCGTTGTTAATTTTCTTGAGATGTTTTAACAGCGTGCTGACAGGCAAGTTCCTTGGTCATCAAACCTTTTAGTGCCCATCGACGTCTTTGGCTGTGCAATAAAAGAGAGATTAACTATTTGCTGGAAAGATTTATGTGACGTCCTGGGTATTCCAGCGAACGAAAATCAACAGGGATGTTCAAATCTGTCAGGTGAGATACCATTCTTTATGAGTTAGCTGCAAGGTGATGAATAGAATTAGTTGAGGGGGGAATGAAGAAGAAGAAGAAGAAGAAGAAGAAGAAGAAGAGGAGGAGGAGGAGAAGAAGAAGATGAAGAAGAAGAAGAAGACCAGTCTATTATTAAACAGATCGCAAGCCATAGATAGGCCTTACAGAGGCCTCTCCTGCAGAGTTGCCACGTTGACCTTTTTCAGGCCAAAAACCTCAAATTTGGCCTTTTTGACATTGGCTGATCTTTAGTAATATCATGAAAATAGGTTGGCCTTAATGCTATATTTTTGGCCTTTTTCTACCAATGTGTTGGCCTTTTAGAGCTGCACTTGATCAAAAGTTGGCCTTTACTCATTTAGAAAACCTGGCAACCCTGCTCTACTGTCCTACAAAAAGTTCCAGCCAACCCCTTGCTGATCTCCCCTAAGTGGCCCCCGTTTCCCCTTCGAAGGACCTAACCCCCTCCCCCACCCACAGAGTACTCATGATGTACGGTATTTGCGAGCACAGTTGGCTGGCCATTGTGGTGAAGAGCTGAGAGCACATCATGTAATCACAGCCACCAACTCTTTTATGGGATTTCAGGACGAGGAAAATTACTCCCCCCTTATTGCTGGATACAATGCGAGGGAATATGATGTAGAAGGAGGGGGGGGGTAGGGAGGAAGGTATTCCTTATAGGCCTGCGTGGGAATCTATCGTAGGCCTATACAGGTGGCGCGATGTGAAGGTACGAATAGTGGGAGATAGAATAAATCATATTTTAATATCATAGGGAAAATGGGGGTCGTTTAAATATTATGTAGGTGATTTGGTATTTGTAAATCACATGATATTTATTAACCTTTTTCAGTTTTAACATCTACTTTTGAATTTAAATAAGAAATATATAATTTTAGGTCACAAATTAAAATTACAATATATTTTATATCATCATCATCATCAGCCGTTGCTAATCCACTGCAGGACAAAGTCCTCAGATCTATCTTGTTTCTCTTCTGTTTGTTTTGTTAAAGTTGTTATAGTTTATATATGAAATATTTTGATGTCATTTCGCTTATTTCCTTGTTTCCTTTCCTCACTGGGCTATTTTCCCCGTTGGAGCCCCTGGGCTTATAGCATCCTGCTTTTCCAACTAGGGCTGTAGCATAGCAAGTAATAATAATAAGTAATAATATGTCCTTCCAATAGCGTCTGTTTATGGTCTATCTATGACAGTTTATTCCAAAAAAAAATTTCTTAGTTCATCAATCCATCCTTTTCTCTTCCTTCCCCTGCTTCTTTTGTAATTTCTAAAAGATCCATTCTGTTGTTTTTATAATTTACATACAAACTAATGCTAAACGCTTGTAGTGGCCTATGCGGTAACGTCCCTGACTTGTGAACGCCAGGCTGTGGTTCGAGTCCCGCTAAAACTCGTTAGTTCCTTAGATTGCTGCAAAATCACCATCCTTGTGAGGTATGGATGGGAGGTTTGGGGAAGCCTATAGGGCTATCTGCTGAGTCATCAGCAGTCATTGCCAGGCCCTCCTTGGTCCTTGCTTGGGTGGAGAGAAGGCTTGGGCGCTGATCATATGTATAAGGTCAGTCTCTAGGGCATTGCTTGATAGGGCAATGCCACTGTAATTCATTGGTCAGTCTCTGGGCATTGTCCTGCTTGCTAGGGCAATGTCACTGTCCCTTGCCTCTGCCATTCATTGGTCAGTCTCTAGGACATTGCTTGATAGGGCAATGTCGCTGTACCTTGCCTCTGCCATTCATTGGTCAGTCTCTAGGACATTGTCCTGCTTGCTAGGGCAATGTCACTGTCCCTTGCCTCTGCCATTCATTGGTCAGTCTCTAGGACATTGCTTGATAGGGCAATGTCGCTGTACCTTGCCTCTGCCATTCATTGGTCAGTCTTTAGGACATTGTCCTGCTTGCTAGGGCAATGTCACTGTCCCTTGCCTCTGCCATTCATTGGTCAGTCTCTAGGACATTGCTTGATAGGGCAATGTCGCTGTACCTTGCCTCTGCCATTCATTGGTCAGTCTCTAGGACATTGTCCTGCTTGCTAGGGCAATGTCACTGTCCCTTGCCTCTGCCATTCATTGGTCAGTCTCTAGGACATTGCTTGATAGGGCAATGTCGCTGTCCCTTGCTTCTGCCATTCATGAGCGATCTTTAAACCTTCAAACACCACCCCATCACCTGTTCCTCCATTCCTGACATAAATTCCACCATCGTGGATTATGCCTTCAAAGCAGAGCATCAGCTGCCCAAGCATATTTGCATCAGGAATTTAAAAGATTCTTAAAGCGGTATCGAGATGAAGACACCAAGAGTAATTCGAGACAGCGGTTTACATCTGTCAATACAAAGCAATTGCACAACATTGCAGGGCAACTCAGTATACTCAAAGCCAGTAGAGATATTTAGAGCTTTTTTTAGGAGGGCTTACACGGTCGAACGGTTCGTCGAACGTTTCGTCAGACGTAGTCTTTTACCGTTTCCTAAATTTCATACATGTAACAGTAGGCAATGCAGCATTATATATAGTCGATATATATAGAAAACCGAAGTTTTCAAACCCAAAAATTATATAACAGAGTAGTTAAATAGTAACACTCATGACATAAAAGGAAAATATCACCTTTGACTCTTTACAGTAGTAATTTGTTCTCATCATTTATTTATTTCCTTATTTCCTTTCCTCACCGGGCTATTTTTCCCCTGTTTGAGCCCTTGGGCTTATAGCAACTTGCTTTTCCAACTAGGGTTGTAGCTTGGCAAGTGATAATAATAATAATAATGAAAAGAAGAAAATGGTTCGTCAAACAAGTGTTTGAAGTGAGTATTTGGTTGTCGAACACGTTTGTCAAACGGTTCGAAGAAAGACCCAACACCATTGTTATACTCAAATATTTTAGAAGCAAGACCATAAAATTGCTCTCTTTTATGTTAAGTGATATATTATGTGAAACGTGAAGTAGGAGATGAATGGAGAAGTAAAGATTTAAAAGCTCAAGATAGGGACGACTGGCGAAATCTAACCGAGACCCTTTGCGTCAATAGGCGTGGGAGGAGATGATATACGAAAATCATCATCATCACCACCTCCTCCTACGCCTATTGACGCAAAGGGCCTCGGTAAGATTTCGCAAGTCGTCCTTGTCTTGAGTTTTTAATTGAATAATTTTCCATTCATCACCTCGTTCGCGCTTCATAGTCCTCAGCCATGTATGCCCGATTTACCGTGTTATAACTTTGTAGGATTTTCGATAGCCCGATTTACCGTGTTATAACTTTGTAGGATTTTCGATAGCCCGATTTACCGTGATATAACTATTTAGGATTTTCGATAGCCCGATTTACCGTGTTATAACTTTGTAGGATTTTCGATAGCCCGATTTACCGTGATATAACTATTCAGGATTTTCGATAGCCCGATTTACCGTGTTATAACTTTGTAGGATTTTCGATAGCCCGATTTACCGTGATATAACTATTTAGGATTTTCGATAGCCCGATTTACCGTGTTATAACTTTGTAGGATTTTCGATAGCCCGATTTACCGTGATATAACTATTTAGGATTTTCGATAGCCCGATTTACCGTGATATAACTATTTAGGATTTTCGATAGCCCGATTTACCGTGTTATAACTTTGTAGAATTTTCGATAGCCCGATTTACCGTGATATAACTATTTAGGATTTTCGATAGCCCGATTTACGGTGATATAACTTTGTAGGATTTTCGATAGCCCGATTTACCGTGATATAACTATTTAGGATTTTCGATAGCCCGATTTACGGTGATATAACTATTTAGGATTTTCGATAGCCCGATTTACCGTGTTATAACTTTGTAGGATTTTCGATAGCCCGATTTACCGTGTTATAACTATTTAGGATTTTCGATAGCCCGATTTACCGTGTTATAACTTTGTAGGATTTTCGATAGCCCGATTTACCGTGATATAACTATTTAGGATTTTCGATAGCCCGATTTACCGTGTTATAACTTTGTAGGATTTTCGATAGCCCGATTTACCGTGATATAACTATTTAGGATTTTCGATAGCCCGATTTACCGTGTTATAACTTTGTAGGATTTTCGATAGCCCGATTTACCGTGATATAACTATTTAGGATTTTCGATAGCCCGATTTACCGTGTTATAACTTTGTAGGATTTTCGATAGCCCGATTTACCGTGTTATAACTTTGTAGGATTTTCGATAGCCCGATTCACCGTGTTATAACTAATTAGGATTTTCGATAGCCCGATTTACCGTGTTATAACTTTGTAGGATTTCCGATAGCCCGATTTACCGTGATATAACTATTTAGGATTTTCGATAGCCCGATTCACCGTGTTATAACTTTGTAGGATTTTCGATAGCCCGATTTACCGTGTTATAACTTTGTAGGATTTTCGATAGCCCGATTCACCGTGTTATAACTATTTAGGATTTTTGATAGCCCGATTTACCGTGATATAACTATTTAGGATTTTCGATAGCCCATTTACCGTGTTATAAATATTTAGGATTTTTGATAGCCCATTTACGGTGTTATAAATATTTAAGGATTTTAAATAGGCTTTTTTACCATGTTCTAAATATTTAGGGATTTTCGATAGCCTGTTTTACCGTGTTACAAATACTTAGGATTTTCGATAGCCCGTTTTACCGTGTTACAAATATCTATGATTGTCGGTAGCCCATTTTACTGTTTTATAACTATTTAGGATTGTCATAGCCTGTTTTACCGTTTTATTACTAATTTGGATTCTCCATAGCCTGTTTTACCGTGTTATAACAATTTAAAATTCTCGATAGCCAGTTTTACCATGTCATACTTATTTCTGAGTAGAATTGTCTTTGCCTTTCCGTTGAAAGTCTCAAATTTCTCCCTCATTTTTAGTTCTTGGGGATAATTACTCATTGGTATTATTGAAAAGACAATACATAATGGATGTATTTCATTGTAAATATCACCCGAAGGAAAATAATGGACGACAAAATTTCACAGAACGCAGAACTATATTTACGATAGTACAGGTAAGAACTGGGTACAAAATAATTGAGACACAAGCAAGTTAAAAATGCAATGGAACATTGAGCCAACGTACATAAAGATAAAAGTACTTTCATATATATATATATATATATATATATATATATATATATATATATATATAAATATATGACACGCATAAACACACCATCAATACAAAAGTATATACATAATACTATCACTGATATGTAAAAAAAGAAAAAAATATACATAAATATTAACTACTAGAATAAAAATTGATATGTAAGAAAAGAAAAGAATATGTATATGTTAATACTAGAGAAAAAATAAAGGCTTGGAAACAAGGCAGCTTAATTAAACTGTAAATAATGATAGGATTGGTTGCGCATAATGAAGATCTTGACAGGTGGAAGAAAAAATACTAAAAAAAAAAAGGTAAAATAAATATTATCCTTCCCTCTAATTAGTCTTCAATGCGTGACAAGAATCTCTTCCTTGTTTTTCTTACTCCTTTTTATTCATATTCTTTCCCATTTTCCAGACTTTTTAGTTTACTCTTTTTTAATTCTTTTTCTCAGAATCTTAAATGTGTTTCCAATAGGCAAGCCAATGGTCTTACATTCTTGTTATTTTGTGTATGGAGTGATCTCTTTAAACTTATGTCAGAGAGAGAGAGAGAGAGAGAGAGAGAGAGAGAGAGAGAGAGAGAGAGAGAGAGAGAGAGAGGCACCAGAAACCAAATTTGGCAGAGTCGATTACATGCCTAAATTATAGATGATCAGGGGAGAGGAGGAGAAGGTGTTTGGTGTAATACCTTAGGATAGGAAAGGGGCTAGGGATTAGGGGGAGGATCGCAGGGGTATAGGGTGTAGGTGTAGGACACTTAAAGGAGGTAGAAAGGCGTCGGGGATTCGGTGTCCTCACCCATAATTTGTGGGGTGTACGGGCAAAGAATCGATTGTCACACACCCATAATTTAGGTGTGTGCAAAGGAAGAACCGTGTGGTTTTGGGGGTACAATGGACACGCCGGGGATTAATGATACCGTCTGGCGCTTTCCGTTCGAATTCTGAATTAAATGGAAAACAAATATCTTTGGATATGTCTGTGTCTTACGGCATGTCCATAGTTGAGTTTATGGAACAGTTTTGCTCATTAATGTTTTATTTACAGTGCAGTAATCCCTTGGGTGAAGCAGAATTTTTTGGTAATATCAGTGTTGTCAGGTGTATGAGAACAGAGGAGAATATGTAAAGAATAGGCCAGACTATTCGGTGTGTGTGTGTGTGTGTGTGTGTAGGCAAAGGGAAAATGAACCGTAACTAGAGAGAAGGATCCAATGTAGTACTGTCTGGCTAGTCAAAGGTCCCAATAACTCTCTAGCAGTAGTATTTCAACGGATGGCTGATGCCTTGGACAACCTACTACCTAGTTTATGGAACGGTTTTGCTCAATGTTTTTATTTAAATAACTTTGGATATGTCACAATTTCAGGAAAATTATGACAACAGTAAAATCAAACAAAACCATTAACAAATCCTGATGTTTCTTCATTGGGAAAGTTTTCCAGATTATTAAGTATTAAGTATTGAACAAAAAGGAACCAAAATCACGAGAGAGAGAGAGAGAGAGAGAGAGAGAGAGAGAGAGAGAGAGAGAGAGAAAAAAAATTACTCTAGGCGCTACACTAGAAATATGCTGATACAATAGAAGGTTATTAATGTTTCCCACCAAATATACTTAATACTAAT
>NC_090725.1:110290089-110292589 GCF_036898095.1 Palaemon carinicauda | reverse complement strand
TTTTAGTGTTGGAAGAAAAAATTTTTCTCGAAAAGTGGTACTTTTTCAAAGGCTGAAGAATGAACAAAATAGAAAAATACTGGAAATTTAGTTTGGTATCTGTTATTTTTTTTTCTTTATCAGGACGATCTTGAAAGGAAAAATCGTTGTAATATAACAATGCATATTATATATATATATATATATATATATATATATATTTATATATATGTATACTCTGTATATATATATTTAAAACAAGCATATTTAGATAAAGTAAATATGCATTTATAAATAAACATAGATATACATACTTATACAGTATATATAAAACAGACAAATATATATATATATATATATACACACACATATATATATATATATTCATATTTTTAAAATTAAATAATTAGAAAGAAACATAAGTATATATACACATATATATATACATATATATATATATATATATATACTATTCATATACTTAAAACAAAATCATTAGATACACACATATGTATATATACCCATATACTGTATACATACATATATATATATATATATACAGTATATATACACATATATATATATATATATACAGTATATATACATATATATATATATATATACAGTATATATACATATATATATATATATATATAATATATATATATATACACACACACACAATTAACATTTATTTATACATACATATATGTGAAAAGCAACCTCCCATAAAAAACCTTGCTCCGATAATAACGTACATTTATCTTGTAATGAACTTTTATAAACATTACTTAATTTTAACATCAGTTTTTGTGCCCGAGTGCATAAACAATTAAGAGACACTTGTTGCGTTAAAAGTATCTTGCCATTTTTCCAGTCCTGCTTTCTATCGAATTTTATCATTATGCATTATTTCTATCAATCTATACTACTGTATTTTCCCTATCCTATTGTATTTTTTCCATCTTCATACAACAACAAATTAAACTTCCAGACGATTATATCATTCACCAGATTATCTTTTCACTATCTCTTCTATATAATAAAGAGCAAGTAGCTGGCTATATATATATATATATATATATATAGATATATATATATATATATATACATATATATATACATATATATACATATAAATATATCCATATATATCCATATATATATATATATATTGTAAAAGACACAATCGCATACACACATATATATATATACATATATGTATATATATTATTTATATAAATAATATATATATATACAACCACAAACACAATATATATATATATATATATACTGTATGTATATATACATATATATATATACTGTATATATACACATAAATACTGTATATACATATGCTATTTGCGTTATCTCCGAAAACGAAGTGTTTAGGTAAGATCTAAGGAACATAAAAAAATCCAGACATGATCCCGTGGTATTTTTGGGGGGGCCGAGGTAAAAGACGCCCACAAAGAGAGAGAGAGAGAGAGAGAGAGAGAGAGAGAGAGAGA
Organism: Palaemon carinicauda; assembly: GCF_036898095.1. Classification (NCBI taxonomy): domain Eukaryota; kingdom Metazoa; phylum Arthropoda; class Malacostraca; order Decapoda; family Palaemonidae; genus Palaemon; species Palaemon carinicauda. Next base: position 110,291,099 of record NC_090725.1, on the reverse strand, counting down.
GGGGGGGGGGCCTAAGATGTATGATGTATTTGGCATTTTATTAGTAATGATAAAAGAATTTTTCTATTCGTGTATTTATCAGTAATGGCCAGATGGGTTTGAGTAAATACATACATACATTTATATGTATGTATATATACACATGCATGTTAAGTATTTACTATATATAAATATAATGTTTGAATGTATGTATATTTATATGTATGTATGTGTATATATATATATATATATATGTTTGTGTGTGTAACATTTATATATATATATATATATATATATGTATATATAAAATGATGCATGCATATATATATATATATATGTATGTATACATATATATACATATGTATACAAAATTAAGTATGTATTATATGAGTGTGTCAGATACGTAGTGAATATTTGAAAATACAGAGAGAGAGAGAGAGAGAGAGAGAGAGAAAGAGAGAGAGAGAGAGAGAGGAGAGAGAGAGAGAGAGAGAGGAGTCCTTGTAGAAAAAAAAAAAACAAAGTAACGTGCCAGTATGTTGGACGCTCACCTGCCCAAAAATCCTCACCTCGAGATTTACCATAGATTAAAGAGATCTCTTTTAAGAGTTGCCTTTTTGGTTCAGGGGGAGGGGGAGGGAGGAAGCAGGGGGAGGGAGGAAGTAGGGGGTAGGGAGGGGGAGGGGGGACCAAATAGTGGGGGGAAATGGTTTTTCGATTTATCTTCTGACAAGAGAAAATTGCTGATTCATATGATTCATGCTTTGGACTTTAAATCAATTTTCAATATTTTATTTCCATTTGCCTTCAGTAAATTTTATTATTATTATTATTATTATTATTATTATTATTATTATTATTATTATTATTATTATTAATTACTAAGCTATACCCCTATTGGAAAAGCAAGAAGCTATAGGCCCAGGGGTCCCAACAAGGACAATAGCCCAGTGAGGAAAGGAAACAAGGCAAAATAAAATATTTTAAGAACAGTAAAATCAAAATGAATATTTCCTATATAAACTATAAAT
>NC_090725.1:110283381-110285881 GCF_036898095.1 Palaemon carinicauda | reverse complement strand
GAGCTCTCTCTCTCTCTCTCTCTCTTTCTCTCTCTCTCTCTCTCTCTCTCTCTCTCTCTCTCTCTCTCTCTCTCTCTCACACACAAATATACATATACTTGATCATGAAAGATAAAATTCCTTAGTATGCTTCTATAAGCTGCTAGCTGACTATTATATATATATATTGAAAAAAATAAAAGTCTCTCTCCTTCTCTCTCTCTCTCTCTCTCTCTCTCTCTCTCTCTCTCTCTCTCTCTCTCTCTCTCTCTCTCTCTCTCTCTCACACACACACACACACAATATACATACTTGATCAGGAAAGATAAGAATCCTCAGTATTCTTCGTCCCTAAGCTGCTAGCAGTCAAATATATATTTCTTGAAAAAAAGAAAGTATTATAAAGGTTGTGATTCGTGGAAAAATATCTCCAAACAATGGCTGTGGCTTATATCATTTAACATTCCTATCTCATCAGTTACAGATCTAGGTTCTCTTGTAGTTATGGACTGTTTATGTATACTTGCTTCCTTACAAAATATAGGCCTATGCAAGTCTGTTCTTGGTGATTAACATAAGGCCATAAAATCAATTGCGAATATTCATATCGACTTATATACAATAAAAGTGATTCATTTAATAAAGTGATTCACGGCAACAATAATTTCTTCACAATGAATAGACTCAATAAAGGACAAAATAAAAAAAATCAAGCATTATTATTTTTTTTCTTTTTTACACTCTAAATCAATTTGATTGTATAATCATAGTTACAACGATAAACATTCTTATATACATTTTTATATTTATTTTGTATTATAAATAGACGTTATATAATGCAGTCTTCAAGGGTAATTAACGGCAGAATGGGAAAAACAACAACAACAACAACAACAACAACAACACATGCCGATTTAGATTTCTACTGATTCTTGAAATGTGGGTAACAGTTAGAGAAAATTGACAATATATAGTGTTAAATATTTATTAATTATTCATTTCATAGTGGATATATATATATATATATATATATATATATATATATATATATATATACATATATACACATATATGTATAATATATATAAATATATATATACAGTATATATATATATATATATATATATATATATATATATATATATATATATATATATATATATATACAGTATATAATATAAAGGATATGTTTGAGGCGCTACATTGTTCTACAAACGACTGAATTTGTTGTTGATGATGATGTTGATGTATTCAAAGTTAAAACCAGAAAACTGTGGGTAATTTAACACGTTCAGAAGAGGAGCTCCACATTTACGGAGTATAGACATCAAATTTTGAGTGTGAAAATCTCCCAAGCCAATCCATTATCCAATTAGTAAATAAAAAACTATTCGTTGAACGGCTCAACTTGACCTTATTCTCGCTTGAGGGTTGTTGCGGCCTAATTGGTAAAGTTCTTGCTAGGCGATCGCCAGACTGGGGTTCGAGTCCCGCTCAAACTCGTAAGTTCCTTTGGTCGCTGCAACCTCACCATCCTTGTGAGCTAAGCATGGGGGTTTGGGGGAGCCTATAGATCTATCTTCTGAGTGATCAACAGCCATTGCCAGGTCCTACAGTACCTAAGCTTGGGCTCTGGCGCTGATCCTATGTTATAATAAGGTCAGTCTCTAGGGAATTGTCACTATCCCACCTTATCCTTGTGAAGTAAGGATGCGGGGTTTGTGGGAGCCTATAGGTCTATCTGCTGAGTCCTCAGCATCCGTTGCCTTGTCCTCCAGTGTCCAAGCTTGGGCTTGGGGGCAGATCATATGTATATAATAAGGTAGTTCCATTTCAAACTCTGAAGTTCCTTTGGTCGCTGCAACCTCACCCTTCTTGTGAGCTAAGCATGGGGGGGGGGGTTGGGGAGCCTATAGGTCTATCTGCTGAATCATCAGCAGCCATTGCCTGGTCCTCCAGTTTCCAAGCTTGGGCTTGGGCGCTGATCCTATGTATTTATGGTCAGTCTCTAGGGCAATGTCACTGTCCTACCTTATCCTTATGAGCTAAGGATGCAGGGTTTGGGGAACCGATAGATCTATCTGCTGAGTCATCAGCAGCCATTGCCTGGTCTTCCACTCTCCAAGCTTGGGTTTGGGCGCTGATCCTATGTATATAAGATCAGTCTCTAGGGCATTCTCACTATCCCTTGCCTCTGCCATTCATGAGCGGCCTTTAAGCCTCCAAACATCTCTCTACAGAGTATCGAGGTCATTCGTACACCCACACCCATGTGATTACTCTGGTGTCAGGGAAAGGCAAACAAAATCGTCCTTATGTCTCTAATTCTCTCATTTTATAACTGTCATTGGACTCAGGAAAAATAAGCCAACGGACGTATACCCGAAGGAGCAGTCTAACAAGCACAAAAATGTTCGTATAAACAAACAAAGATACATGGTGATATGAGAGAGAGAGAGAGAGAGAGAGAGAGAGAGAGAGAGAGAGAGAGAGAGAGAGAGAGAGGAGGGTTATTTGGCTT
>NC_090725.1:110263381-110278381 GCF_036898095.1 Palaemon carinicauda | reverse complement strand
ATGTACCCTCAAGCAAGTGAACTCTAACACAAGACAGTGGAAGATCATGGTACAGAGGCTATGGCCCTACCCAAGACTAGAGAACAATGGTTTGATTTTGGAGTGTCCTTCTCCCAGAAGAGTTGCTTACGATAGCTAAGGGGTAACTTCTACCCTTACCAAGAGGAAAGTAGCCACTGAGCAGTGCAGTTGTTAATCCCTTGGGTTGAGCTTGCCCAACAGATGAAACTAGAACTGAAACCAGAAACCTTAACCTTTACCTTTAACTCCTTTCAAGATGCTATATATAAACAAGTATGGTGTTTAATTTCTAAAATCTCCTTAATATGAAGATACGCAAATCCTTTCACCACGTTAAGGTGTCCCAAGTCACTAAGAGACTTCACACACGAATATAAAATGTTGATCAGTAGCCTACTGACCCAACCCATATACAATTTACACAATTGCATCCTATCTTGCTTGAACAGACAAGCAAAGAAATAATGAATATAAGAAGAAAAAACCTAAGGTTAATTTTTACTCAAATATTTGTAAAAAAAAAAAAAAAAAAAAAAAAAAGACAGGGATCAAGTCACAGACGACAAATAATTGGCAATTTGAGGTACGTTTAACCTTGAAGAGAGAGTATCTTAATATTTGAAATACATAATTCACGTATTATACCTAAAGTCAATTCTTTTTAGTGAGGCAGATTTACACCGACTCGCAGGAGTGCCCTTTTAGCTCGGAAAAGTTTCCTGATCGCTGATTGGTTGGACAAGATATTTCTACCAATCAGATAGGAGGAAACTTTTCCGAGGTAAAAGGGCACCGCTACGAGTCGGTGCAAATGCGCCTCATTAAAGGGAAAAATGAGTATATGTACTGAAAGGTCAAAGTCAGCCATGATTTGATGTCAATAATGAAAGATAGAGTTCATTCATATCTCGGAAGAATTAGATATTTGCATGGGCTGTAATTAATGAGGGGTCATATTACTATATCAACAACAACAACAACAACAACAACAACTGTAGAAAAAGGCCTCAGACATATCCTGATTCATGTGTGGGGATTGACTAGTTTTCATCACTACGCTGGCCACTGCGGATTAGTGATGTTGGGAGTCTTTAGCCTGATCGCTCACAGCAAACCAACCTAGTATGGTTGCCCTGAATAGTACAGCATCTCTGATCATGGCAATGCACACGCCCTTGCACCACGTTAAGAAAAAACGATATATATATAAATATATATATATATAAATATATATATATATATATATATATATATATATATATATATATATATCATTTACATATACAGTATATATATGTGTATGTATATATATATATATATATTATATACATATATATGTATATATATATACTGTATATTATAAACATATATATATGTATATATATATATTCAAATATATCTCAGAGAGGAGATATATATATATATATATATATATATATATATATATAAAATTCTAGTCAGAATGTTGAAGGGAGAAAATATTATTAACAATAATCTGTTCCATCTAATAAAAAGAACATTAATTTAGAAATAAATAACACTAAGAACAGCCTTCCAGGGTTCTGCATCAAATACATCACCTACAATCTCTTATTAACAATAAATGGTTCATCATTTTACGATCAATTATCTCCACCACACGATCGCCATAACTCTTCGGATGTTGAATTATTCTTCACTTAATAAATATATACAACTCAGATCAATCTGATCTGTGGTGTTCTTGAACAAAAAATATATATTGTATTTTTATCTCTTCATCACGGATCAATAACATCGCACGAGTAATAGACGATGATCCGAAGTAGTTTGATGGGTATAGTCCATTCATTTTAGCGAGGCAGATTTTCACCGACTTGCAGGGGTGCCCTTTTAGCTCGGTAAAGTTTCCTGATCGCTGATTGGTTGGACAAGATCATTCTAACCAATCAAATAGCAGGAAACTTTTCCGAGATAAAAGGGCACCGCTGCGAGTCAGTGCAAATGCGCATCATTAAAAAGAAATTGAGTAAGTAGGTTGGCCAGGGCACCAGCCACCCGTTCAGATACTACCGCTAGAGAGTTATGGGGCCTTTTGACTGGCCAGACAGCACCATATTGGACCATTCCCCCTGGTCAAGGTTCATTTCCCTTTGCCTATACATACACAACGAATATTCTGGCCTATTCTTTACATAATCTCCTCTGTCCTCATACACCTGACACCACTGAGATTATCAAACAATTCTTCTTCACACAAGGGGTTACTGCAGTGTAATTCAGTGGCTACTTTCCTCTTAGTAAGGGTAGACCAGACTCTTTAGCTATGGTAAGCAGCTCTTCTAGGTGAAGGACACTCCAAAATCAAACCATTGTTTTTTAGTCTTGGGTAGTGCCATAACATCTGTACCATGATCTTCCACTGTCTTGGGTTAGAGTTCTCTTGCTTGAGGGTACACTTGGGCACACTACATGTTTCCTTATTGTTCAATGGGTACTTACCTCTTGGTAAGGGTAGAAGAGACTTTTCAGTCATGGTAAGCATCTCTTCTAGGAGAAAGACACTCAAAAATTAAACCACTGTTCTCTAGACTTGGATGGTGCTATAGCCTCTGTACCATAGCCTTCCACTGTCTTGGGGTAGAGATCTCTTGCTTGAGGGTACACTCCGGCACACTATTCTACCCGTTTCATTATTTCCTTTTCTCACTGGGTTATTTTCCCTGTTGGAGTCCTTGGGCTTATAGCATCCTCCTTTTTCAGCTAAGATTGAAGCTTAGCTAATAATAATAATAATAATAATAATAATAATAATAATACGAAGAAGAAGAAGAAGAAGAAGAAGTTATGGATGAACTCAAGAGGTAAAAAAATAACATTATCTTTAATAAACGGTAATTGACAATTAATGAGAATTGGCCACTTCAATCACCAACAAGATATTATCTCCTGAACACTGCCTCTCAGTGTGACGAGCTCAAACTATCACTGTCATTAGGATTCGTTCAAGTGGACAATTATAACAAGAAGTTTGACTGGCCTCCTACTCTGTCCCGCCCACGACTGGCCTCCCATTCTGCCCCGCCCACTCTCACCCACAAGGAAAACAACGCCCGTTTTCAAGTCTTTTTTTCGTTTACTGTTTTTTTTTCCTAGGAGTTTGGATTTTTTGTCTGGGGAATTGGATTATGTTCTGAGGAGTGTTTTGGCCAGAAAAATAGTAATGACAAACAAATTATTCGTTGATTGATGTGGGAAAATGTTTAAATTTTCAATATGAATTCTCTGGAAAAAAATTAGACAGAGAGAGAGAGAGAGAGAGAGAGAGAGAGAGAGAGAGAGAGAGAGAGAGAGAGAGAGAGAGAGAGAGAGAGATAATAGTAATCAACAGTTTATTAGACTTTAAATAAATTGAATCTTAATATAATGGCCGAGAAAGTAAAATTATATATATATATATATATGTATATAGATAGATAGATAGATAGATAGATAAAGACAGTAAATAGCTCATCCGACTTTAAATTTCTTTATTGTCGATTTTGACATTTTTGATATACACTCCTATGTTAAGATTTATCTGTCTAGACAGTAATTAGTAACCAAAGTATTAAATCTAACTAAACTTAAACATCCATTCACCCTCTCCAGAATAAGACAAGGTCTTATACCAAACCTCTTCTCTCCATCATATCATCCTTCACCTTATCTCGCCATCTATTTCTCTGCCTCCCTCTCGATCTCTTCCCCCTAACAGGTTCCTCCCAAGCCCTCCTCCCTCCCTCCCAACAATCTTGACTGGTGATTGTCAGACTGGGGTTCGAGTTCCTCTCAAACTCGTCAGTGTCTTTGGTCGCTGCAACCTTACCATCCTTGTGAGTTAAGGATGGGGGGCTTAGGGGAGCCTATAGGTCTATCTGCTTAGTTATCAGCAGCCATTGCCTGGCCCTCCTTGGTCCTAGCTTGGGTGGAGAGGGCGCCAGGGAACTGATCATATGTGTATATGGTCACTCTCTAGGGCATTGTCCTGCTTGATAGGGCAATGTCACTGTCCCTTGCCTCTGTTATTCATGAGCGACCTTTAAGCCTTCAAACGTGCCAACACCATCTCAGTCGTAACACTGTTATCACCTCTGTAATCTTTACTACGCCTCCCATTTTCATTTCATCATTTTCCAATCTTTCAAACAGTAATATTCCCATAACCCACCTCAGCACCTCAACATTCTCAATTGTCCTCGCAAGCATTGCATCCTCTTTTCGTCTTGGAGTCCACATTTCTGATTCATATATTAACACTAGGCTTATTACTGTGCTATATAGCTTGACTTTTAGCTTGATCGTCATTTCCTTATCACATAACAATCCCGTTACTTCCCTCCACTTTCCCCACGCTGCTTTTATCCCATTCTCAACTTAAACCTCACATCCTCCCTCCTGACATTCAGTAGATCCTAAGTATCCGAATTGGGTTGTAGTGGCCGATGTGGTAACGCACCTGACTGGTGAACGCCAGACAGGGGTTCGAGTCTCGCTCAAACTCGTTAGTGCCTTTGTTCGCTGCAACCTCGCCATCCTTGTGAGCTAAAGATGGGGTTTAAGAGAGCCTATAAGTCTATCTGCTGAGTAATCAGCAGCCATTGCCTGGCCCTCCTTGGTCTTTGCTTGAGTGGAGAGGGGGCTTGGGCGCTGATCATGTGTATATGGTCAGTCTCTAGGGCATTGTCCTGCTCGATAAGGCAATGCCATTAATGCGCGGACTTTAAACCTTTAAATCTGTTTTATAACCGAGCCTCTACATTGCTGCCTCTACATTCAGGCCACTCCTCTCCAAAATCTCTTGCCACTCTACAACTCTTTTATCTCTGTAAGTCTGTTTCAGCGGTCATCACCAAATCATCTTCATATATTACGGAAAAACATGAGTATATCCAATACCTGGACTCACATTTGTTTACATATTTGTAGAATATGAAATCACTTTAACAAAGTCAAGTACACTAGGTTATGAGCATATAATTGACATATATATAAAAATCGAATATAGATGCTAATTATGAAATACAACATAGTAAACCACTAGTTTTTATATCAGCAAGGAAATAAACCACTGAGCAGTTCATACATCAAGGAGTGAATACAAAAAGTATAAACCATTAAACCAACAAAATGCAGAGAGATAAAACTAAACTTCTATCTAGACCAATCAACCTAAAATAATGTCATCAAGGAGTAAATAAAAAAAGTATAAACCAATATTCCAACTAAATGCAAAGAGAAAATACTAAGGCTCTATCTAGACTCTGGATATAGCTTTAGTATTTTTTCTTTGCAGGTTACTTACTCTAGATTTTAGAGCAAATAACCTACAAAGATGACGCCAAGGAGTAAATACAAAGAGTATAAACCATTAAACCAACTAAATGCAAAGAGATAAAACTAAAGTTCTATCTAGAGCAATTAACCTACAAAGATGATATTAACAAAAACCAAAAGCGAGAAGATAATAAAAATCTAGTTCCGGACACTATATGCTGCATAGTTCGTTTTAAGCATTCTGAAACCTGAGCTTTTGGTGGGTAACCGAAGAAAGCTAAAATTCTAGAATAAAATCCAAAGTAATTCTCGTTTCTGGGTTTTCCATCTAGTTGCATTACGCAAAATACGATGTTTTTTCACTTAATTTGTTGGACAGGAATTTACGGTCTATTAAATTTCTTATTCATGATGTAAATATTAATCTCTAGCACCATCGTTCAATTTGTTCGTTATGCATGTTGCATAAGATTTTTCATAGTTCTGAACATCCTTTACATTCAGATCTTCCCGGACAGTTCCATCCTGTTCGCAATACTAGGTATACAGTTAATTCTAATAACCAGGCTTTTCCCAGCATGAGGCTCAATACTACAGAGTACTCTAAAAGTTTTATTCCAGCTGTGACCAAGTTGTAGAATGATCTTCCTAATCGGGTAGTTGAATCAGTAGAACTTCAAAAGTTCAAACTTGCAGCAAATGTTTTTATGCTGAACAGGCTGACATAAGTCTTTTTATAGTTTATATATGACATGTCTGTTTTGATGTTGTTACTGTTTTTAAAATATTTTATTGTTAATACTTTCTCATATCGTTTATTTATTCCCTTATTTCCTTTCCTCACTGGGCTATTTTTCCATATTGGAGCCCTTGGGCTTATAGCATTTTTCTTTTCCAACTACGGTTGTAGCTCAACTAAAAATAATAATAATAATAATAATAATAATAATAATAAGAATAATAATAATAATAAATATAAACAAAAATAAAAATAATAATAATAATAATAATAATAATAATAATTATAATAATAAAAACAATTCAGACGTTTTTATTTCACAAGGAACACTTCATCTTGTAAACTCAAAAACTGAATATGAATATATCATGGGGCCAAATGATCTGTTATACAAATTATCTTGAAAATGATAGAAAATTAGGGAACAATAACACTTTGGAAATAAAATCCAGATCAAGTCAGATATGGATACTTAAACTAAATTTTAATCTATTTGAGCAGAGCATTTTTAAAAAATAAATTTTTGTTGATCAGACAATATTTAAGATAAACTTTTGAAGATCAGAAAGTATTTAATATAAACTTTTGAAGATCAGGACATTTTTAAAAGAAATTTTCTAATATCAGAAAATATTTAAGATAAACTTTTTGAAGATGAAAAAAATATATTAGATAACATTTTGACGGAAAATTTAAAAATGAAGAAAGTATGACACAAAACGGGGACGTCGAAGCAAAATATAGAAAGTTTTTACAAAAAAAAAAAAGATAAAAGTTTAGAAAAAAATAATGGCAATAAAGGCAAAAATCAAAGAGCTAAAGAATGAAAATAATAAAAACAACGAAACCTGAAACGAAAATAACACAAAAGAATAAAAGAATAGTCAAAAGAAAACGAATGGAGTTACAAAACAGAAAATGTAAAAAGAAAAATTTTGCAAAAGCAAAACTTGAAAGAACAACAAGAACAAACTTAGTACACAGACAATGAAGATTAAAAAAATTATAATTTTAGTTTTCCAAATCTATACCTAATATTGGTTCAAGTTCCATCCTTAAAACATTATTAAAAAACTAAAAATAGTAAAAAGAATTTTTTTACATATACAAAAACTAAAAAAATAACAGTAACAAACTTAGTACACAGATAACCAGGAATAAAAAAATCATAAATTTAATTTTCGCATCAAAGACTAATAATGATTCAAGTCCAATCCATAAAACATTATTACAAAACTGAAAATAGAAAGAAAAAAAAACATATACAAAAAAACAAAAGAATAACATCAACAAACATAGTACACAGACAACCAAGGATAAAGAATTCTTAATTTCACTTTTCGCATCTATGCCTAATAATGGTTTAAGTCCAATCCATAATGCAATATTACAAAACAGAAAATAGTAAAAACAAAACACATATACCAAAAAAAAACAAGAATAACAAAAACAAACAGTACACAAACAACCAGAGAAAAAAAAAACCCATAATTTCACTTTTCACATCTAAAACTAATAATGGTTTAAGTCCAATCCATAAAACATCATTACACAACTGAAAATAGTAAAAAAAAAAAACCGCATAAAAAAAAGAATAACAGCAACAAACATAGTACACAAACAACCACGGAAAAAAACAATAATTTCACTTTTCACATCTAAAACTAATAATGGTTTAAGTCCAATCCATAAAACATCATTACACAACTGAAAATAGTAAAAAAAAAAAAACCGCATAAAAAAAAGAATAACAGCAACAAACATCGTACACAAACAACCACGGAAAAAAACAATAATTTCACTTTTCACATCTAAAACTAATAATGGTTCAAGACCCATCCATAAAACATTACATAAGAATAATTAAGACGAAGAAGATGATAATGACGGTGGTTTAAACCTTTTAATGGATTCCAGCTACTTGATAATTATAACCTTTGCCATGCCCAGTCTCACGACGCGCAAATACTTTTTTTTTCTTTTTTCGTGGGTCCTTTCTCATCCCTTTTCTTCCTTTCGCCAATTACCTTTTTCCCCTAATTAATAATAATTAGATTTGTGAACAATATTTCTTAATGTTTTATGTTTCCTTGATAAGTAAGTATATACTTCCTATAACTAAACATTAATATCGAATATAGGTATCTTGTTTGCATATATATATATATATATATATATATATATATATATATATATATACATATGTATATAAATATATATATATATTTATATATATATATATACATATATATATATATATATATTTATATATATGTATATATATATTCATATATATATATATATATATATATATGTAATCATCATCATCTCCTCCTACGCCTATTGACGCAAAGGGCCTCGGTTAAATTTCGCCAGTCATCTCTATCTTGAGGTTTTAATTCAATACTTCTCCATTTATAATCTCCTACTTCGCGCTTCATAATATTCAGCCATGTAGGCCTGGGGCTTCCAACTCTTCTAATGCCTTTTGGAGCCCAGTTGAACGTTTGGTGAACTAATCTCTCTTGGGGAGCATGCCCAAACCATCTCCATCTACCCCTCATCATGATCTCATCCACATATGACACTCGAGTGATGGGAGATGAGAATGAGAGAGAGATTACAATAGAGGAAGTGAGGAGAGCACTAGATGAAACGAGAGTAGGAAAAGCATCGGGTATGGATGGTGTGAAAGCTGAGATGTTGAAGGAAGGGGGTGTGACTGTACTTGAATGGTTGGTGAGATTGTTTAATGTGTGTTTTGTGTTGTCAATGGTACCAGTAGATTGGGTCTGTGCATGTATTGTACCACTATATAAGGGTAAGGGAGATGTGCATGAGTGTTGTAATTCAAGAGGTATTAGTTTGTTGAGTGTAGATGGAAAAGTGTATGGTAGAATACTGATTAATAGGATTAAGGATAAAACAGAGAATGCAATCTTGGAAGTACAGGGTGGTTTTAGAAGAGGTAGGGGTTGTATGAATCAGATTTTTACAGTTAGGCAGATATGCGAGAAATATTTAGCAAAAGGTAAGGAGGTGTATGTTGCATTTATGGATCTGGAGAAAGCGTATGATAGAGTTGATAGGGAAGCAATGTGGAATGTGATGAGGTTATATGGAGTTGGTGGAAGGTTGTTGCAAGCAGTGAAAAGTTTCTACAAAGGTAGTAAAGCATGTGTTAGAATAGGAAATGAAGTGAGCGATTGGTTTCCGGTGAGAGTGGGGCTGAGACAGGGATGTGTGATGTCGCCGTGGTTGTTTAACTTGTATGTTGATGGAGTGGTGAGAGAGGTGAATGCTCGAGTGCTTGGACGAGGATTAAAACTGGTAGGCGAGAATGATCATGAATGGGAGGTAAATCAGTTGTTGTTTGCGGATGATACTGTACTGGTAGCAGACACAGAAGAGAAGCTTGACCGACTAGTGACAGAATTTGGAAGGGTGTGTGAGAGAAGGAAGTTGAGAGTTAATGTGGGTAAGAGTAAGGTTATGAGATGTACGAGAAGGGAAGGTGGTGCAAGGTTGAATGTCATGTTGAATGGAGAGTTACTTGAGGAGGTGGATCAGTTTAAGTACTTGGGGTCTGTTGTTGCAGCAAATGGTGGAGTGGAAGCAGATGTACGTCAGAGAGTGAATGAAGGTTGCAAAGTGTTGGGGGCAGTTAAGGGAGTAGTAAAAAATAGAGGATTGGGCATGAATGTAAAGAGAGTTCTATATGAGAAAGTGATTGTACCAACTGTGATGTATGGATCGGAGTTGTGGGGAATGAAAGTGATGGAGAGACAGAAATTGAATGTGTTTGAGATGAAGTGTCTGAGGAGTATGGCTGGTGTATCTCGAGTAGATAGGGTTAGGAACGAAGTGGTGAGGGTGAGAACGGGTGTAAGAAATGAGTTAGCAGCTAGAGTGGATATGAATGTGTTGAGGTGGTTTGGCCATGTTGAGAGAATGGAAAATGGCTGTCTGCTAAAGAAGGTGATGAATGCAAGAGTTGATGGGAGAAGTACAAGAGGAAGGCCAAGGTTTGGGTGGATGGATGGTGTGAAGAAAGCTCTGGGTGATAGGAGGATAGATGTGAGAGAGGCAAGAGAGCGTGCTAGAAATAGGAATGAATGGCGAGCGATTGTGACGCAGTTCCGGTAGGCCCTGCTGCTTCCTCCGGTGCCTTAGATGACCGCGGAGGTAGCAGCAGTAGGGGACTCAGCAGTATGAAGCTTCATCTGTGGTGGAAATGTGGGAGGTTGGGCTGTGGCACCCTAGCAGTACCAGCTGAACTCGGCTGAGTCCCTGGTTAGGGTGGAGGAACGTAGAGAGTAGAGGTCCCCTTTTTGTTTTGTTTCTTGTTGTTGTCGGCTACCCCCAAAATTGGGGGAAGTGCCTTTGGTATATGTATGTATGTATGATCATTTAACTCCCGAAATACTAATAATTACTGATACTTATTAAATTGCTAAATTCCACTTTTAATGAATTGTTCATACTTACAAACGGTTGACTCTTTTTCCAACTTCAGAACAAGATACTCACCTGGAAAAGAAAAAAATATATAATTAGTTAATGTGCTACAATAGTAGTAATGCTATCATTTTAACTAAATTGGTGAGAGAGAGAGAGAGAGAGAGAGAGAGAGAGAGAGAGAGAGAGAGAGAGAGAGAGAGAGAGAGATCTAACAGATTTTTTTTTATGAAATATAAGGAACATGAGAGAGAGAGAGAGAGAGAGAGAGAGAGAATTATAAACCTATCATTAATTTCCAAATTAAATAACGTTTTGTCTTTGAGAGAGAGAGAGAGAGAGAGAGAGAGAGAGAGAGAGAGAGAGAGAGAGAGAGATAAATTCTAACAGAATTTCTTGTTGAAATAAAAAGAACACCATGACATATACCCAACTACAAAAAATCTACAGATTGCTGTAGTTACAGTACACCTATTACATAAACACGCAATTCACCCATCAATCATTCTTCATAAACAAGTTTTTAATCATTTCAAACTCACTCGACATGTCAACTCTACTTTAAACGAGCAAAAACAATGATTACGTGAATGAAATAATCTTGTGTCAACCCTTCTGTCATTATGATTAAAAAAATGGTTGAAATGATGGCCAAATGAACATGGATTCTTTTCAAACGAAGCTTTTAGACATCTCTAAAAACATTTCGTAAAACATCACAAGAACATTTCATAAACATCCGTTTGAACATTTCGTAAACATCCATAAAACATCCTGAGAACATTCGAATAACATCCTAAGAACGTTTCATAAAACATGCATGAGAACATACCATAAAAAACCTAAGGACATTGGTATAATATCCGTAAGAACATTTCGTAAAACATGCATATGAACACTCCATACAACATTCTAAGAACATTCGTATAACATCCAAAGACCGTTTCATTGAACATTCCTAAGAACATCTCATAAAACATCTTAAGAACATTCGTAAAACATCCATAGAACGTTTCGTAAAAATCACTAAGGACATTTTTTTAAACCTCCCTAAGGATATTCGTAAAACATCCTTAAGAACATTCGTCAACCGTCCCTAAGAACATTCTAAAATCATGCCTAAGAACATTCGCAAATCATCCATAGAACATTCGTAAAACATCCAAAGAACATTCGCAAATCATCCCAAGAACATTCGCAAATCATCCTAAGGACATTCGTAAAACATCCGAAGAACATTCGCAAATCATCCTAAGAACATTCGTAAAACATTCTAAGAACATTCGCAAATCATCCTAAGAACATTCGCAAATCATCTCACGAGCATTCGTAAAATATTCTAAGACCATTTCGCAAAACATTTCAAAACCACGGTCGTTGAAACTTCCAACTCGCGTGGAACATTAGTTCTGAAACGGAGGGGTAACTTCGACATAATAAAAGGTCATAAAACTATTGACAAAAGGTCTTTAGAACAACATGTGTTCAAAAGGAGACGTTCTTCCAGCTCAGCCATTCGCTCCTTGAAGGAGTTTTCGGTCTGTCGCAGGATGACTTATAGGAATATAATTACCGGGGCTCTCTGACTTAACGACTCTCCTGTAGCAAAACCGCAAAGTTCCTCAGGGGAAAAAAGATTGAAGAAAAACATTTTGGCCTGAAGAACCTTTTTTTAACACGATGTCCTTTCTTTGGTTTAACTCTTGGGGGAATATAATAAATATGCGTGTCTTCTTTTCATCACCGGAGAAAATAATTATGTATTATAATATATAATATAATACAAGGTTGAATTTTGAACTCTGGCTATATGTTTAGGCCTATAACGCCACATAATATTACATCGGAGGCTACAATGAAATGTGGCAGTTTCATGGTCACTGGCATACAGGTATCCTGGACCAGGGTTCAAATCCCGGCCGGTCTGATACTATAGTCTTTGAGTGATTTCGCCTGGGGCTCTGATCCCGAAGTCGTTAAGAGAATCCAGACTTTAATGTATTAATATATATGGCTTATTTGAAATATATATATATATATATATATATATATATATATATATATATATATATATATATATATATATATATATATAGCCACCACCTTACATATCTGATCCAGAGATTTCCATTTCTATACATCTATCTATAGCAAACCCTAATAGACAATTTATCTATACCTATATAATGAGGTAATATATCATAATAATATACAGCTAGTGGAATAATAAATGTACTTGAAATAGGCCGTGTTAAGAAGAGAGATCTGTTAGTTACAATCTCTTTAGCAAATACCAGTGTTAATTTTTGTACAAGGCCAGCAATACATTGGCTTGGTATGAGTTATAAACCTTTATAATTGAAATAGTAAAACCAGAATAAGTTATATTTGAATAGAATTTAAATCAAGTCGCTGAATTTGAAATAAAAAATTAAGAATACTAATTATCCATTTATTGTGTAATCAACTTTCTGAGTGGGGATACCTTAACGCGGTGAAAGGGTTTTGAGTATTGCCATGATCAGCAAAGCTGTACTAGTCAGGGACACCCATACTAGGTTGGTTTGCTTTGGTCTATCACACTACAGCCTCCCATTATCCTCAATCCGCAGTTGGGCAGTGTGGTGATGAAAACTTGCCGAGATATGAATAAGAACATGCCTGAGGACTTTGTCCTGCAGTGGACTAGAAACGGCTGCATTTGTTGATATCAACTATTTACTGTACTGTTGTAAAAATTCTGTGGTGAAAATCTCATAAGAAATTTACAGAACCGATAAGTAAACTCGAGGGCCACTCAGTAGAGCACAGACCTCCGCAACGGCAGTTAATTTCTCGACCTTTTGCTCAACCTTAACCTTGACCTTTGAAATTAACGTATATTAATGGGCATGGATTTTCTTCCAATCAAATATGAACAAAGTTTGAAGTCTCTGTGACAACGATGTTAAACATTATGGCTGATTAAGAGAATTGGACATTTTGCTTGACCGTAACCTTGACCTTTGACCTTGACCTTCCAAAATTTAATCATTTCCAGCTTCTTACATAACACTTAATCCCGGCAGGTTTTATTACTCTACGATTAAAATTGTGGCCAGGAAGCTCTCCACAAACAAGAAACAATTAGACACAAAAAACACAAACACTAAAACAGGGGATAAAACGTAACCTCCTTCCAACTTCGTTGGAGGAGGTATTAAGTAAACACTGTCTTTATACAACTTCAGTCCAGGTACGGACTCAAACATGTTTTTATATTTCTCTTTAAGTGGCTGTCATCAACTGAAGATAATTCCCTTTTAATAAAAGCATAATCATGAAAATTTGAAGTGTTTCAAATCAAATATTTCATGAAGCTAACTTATTAATATTGTAGGTTTGTTCATCCAATGAAAGACAGAGAAGACACTCATTATCAATGAAAGCCAATGAGGAATAATTGAGTTAAAACCGCATATGATAAATTTCAATATATATATATATATATATATATATATATATATATATATATATATATATATATATATGCATATATATATATATATATATATATATATATATGCATATATATATATAAACATATATATATATATATATATAAAGATCAAAAGTTAGAGAGAGAGAGAGAGAGAGAGAGAGAGAGAGAGAGAGAGAGAGAGAGAGCGAGAGAGAGAGGGGGGGGATTAAAGACAATATGCAAAAAAAAAATATGAGAAACAGTAATGAAGACAATATGTAAGAAATATAATGAGAAAAAGGAAAAAATTATATATGACAGAGAGAGAGAGAGAGAGAGAGAGAGAGAGAGAGAGAGAGAGAGAGAGAGAGAGAGAGAGAGAGAGAGAGAGAGAGACTAGCTCCAAAAGGGTGGAAAACAAGGCCTGAGACACGGCCATAAAACTCGATGTTTTGTAAATCATGGAGAAGCCTGCATCAACACCACGACTGTGGAGATCCTCCCCGAAACATCTGACGGTTCTGTCTCTTCCTTTTACCCAAGAATGATTAACTTGACAAGAAAATCTCCCTGGTTTTCCCAGCGATAATTTCTAAGAATGATTCAGCCCCTACATGCAACTGGGAAAGGGGGCTGTTGCAAGATGAAATAAAATTTGAAATTCGGCTGGGGCTGTTCAACTTCCCCAGAGATAATTTTTAAGAATGATTCAGCCCCTACATGCAACTGGGAAGGGGGCCCTATTGCAAAATGAACTGAAATTTAAAATTCCGCCACTAGCTGCAACTGAGGGGGAATAATACAACTTTCTCAAAAGTTAATTTTAAAGAATGATTAAGCTCCTAGTTGCAACTGGGAAGGAGGGCCTGTAGCAAAATGAAATAAAATCTAAAATTCGGCCCCTAGCTGAAACTGGAGGTAGGGAGGCTGTTAAAAAATTAAATATAATTTTAAATTCGTCCCCTAGCTGTAACTGGGGAATGGGGCCTCTTTCAAAATGAAATAAAATGTATAATTCAGCCCCTAG
>NC_090725.1:110253381-110258381 GCF_036898095.1 Palaemon carinicauda | reverse complement strand
AATATTCGCTACATTAAGATTTTCAATCTGATTAATTACATATACGAGAAAATCCCGTCAATTTGCAATTATCTTCCACGAGCCCACTCTCGTTTTTCTTGTTTTTCTTGTTTGTTTTTTTCAAATCTCCTTCCTCAGGGAACATTATACTTAAGAAAAACCTTAGTAGACAGAAAGGTATAAGTTCAACATCAGAGATATTACATACATTCAGAAAAACACAGCATCCTTATAAAATGCTTTTCATGTTTTTTCCTTCAAATCTCCTTTCCTCAGGGAAACTTTACATTTAAGAGGAACCTTGGTAAACGGTTGGGAGCCAAGTTCCTCATCACTGATATTGCATAAAATGAGGAACATAACTTCCTTATAAAATGTTTTCCTTGTTTTTCCCTTAAATAGTTTTCCTCAGGGGACCTTTACATTTAAGAGGAACCTTTGTAGGTTGAAAGGTGTAAGTTCCACCTCAGAGATACTACATACATTCAGAAAAACACAACTTTTTTATAGAATACTTCTCTAGTTTTCCCCACAAATCTCCTTTCCATAAAGGAACTTTACATTCAAGAGGAGCCTTTGTAGACAGAAAGGTATAAGTTTCACTTCAGAGATATTACATACATTCAGAAAAACACAACATCCTTCTAAAATGCTTTTCAGGTTGTTTCCTCAAATCTCCTTTCCTCAGGGGAAATTTATATTTAAGATGAACCTTGGTAAACGGCTAGGAGCCAAGTTCCACATTACAAACATTGCATAAAATGATGAATCTAACTTCCTTATAAAATGTTTTTCTGGTTTTTCCCTATAATCATTTTCCCCAGAAGAACCTTACATTTAAGAGGAACATTGGCAGACGGATGGTAAACTAGTTCTACATCGGAGATATTCATAAAACGAGAGAAACACAAATTCCTTATAAAAGTTGCTAAATCGAACAGAAATCCTTAAGGAGAAACCATAATGCCTCTTTAATAGGGCCATAAAACCTAATTAAAGAACACAAATTCCTTCCTAATAGCAAAAAAAAAAAAAAAAAAAAAAAAAATAATCCGGGGTTGAAGCCATACAATCCATAAGAGGGGCACTCAGTAGTGCGCAGACCTTCGCCACGACAGTTTATTTCTTGATCTTCTGCTCGACCGTGTCCTTGACCTTTTAACCTTGAACTTCCAAGATCTAATAATTTCTAGCTTTTACCATAACAGTTAATCCCTGCAAGTTTCATTATTCTACTATTAAAATTGTGGACAGGAAGCTGTCCACAAACATTCACACATACAAACAAACACACGAAGATGGGGTAATACATAACCTCCTTCCAACATCGTTGGCAGAGGTTTCATTACTCCACGATGAAAATTGTGACCAGGAAGCTGTTCACAAACAAACACACTCACACAAACACACACATAGGGGGTAAACCATAACCTCCTTCCAACATCGTTGGCGATGTAAAAAGGTTTTCCTAATCCCTTTAAGAGTCCAAAACATCTAGATTAGAAGAAGGTTTGTTTAATATGAAAGCTGGATCGAGGACCACTTAGCGTCTCGTCTTTAATTGACTGTTGCGTCAAAGGTGTGTTTTGTGAACGCGAATAAAATGACAGGACCAAATATGGCGTTCGCTAATGACGTCCGCTTAACAGGGGGAGAGTCCTCGGGGTTGAAGGGGCCCCATGAATATCATTGACCAAAGTGTACTCCAATTAAGATCGTGTAGGTGAATGAACTTCTGAAAGGAGAATGGATTTCTGTAACATTAGATTTTTAATGGAGTTGTTATTATGGAAAATGAATAAATTTCTATTCATTTAAAATAACTTCTTTATTTTCCCGGGATATTTTCATTTATAATTGTTTGTATCTAAAACTCTCTGTAACATCAGCATTTTTGATCGGGTAACTATAATGGAAAATGAATTAATTCCTATTTGTTTAAAATGACTATAATGGAAAATGAATATATTCTTATTTGTTTAAAATAACTATAATAGAAAATGAAAAAATTCCTATTCATTTAAAATAACTATAATGGAAAATGAATAAATTCCTATTAATTTAAAATAACTATAATGAAAAATGAATAAATTCCTATTCATTTGAAATAACTATAATGGAAAATGAATAAATTCCTATTCATTTAAAATAGCATTTTAAATTTCCCAGAATTTTTTCTTAAATTTGAAATTGGAAATATGTCTGTAACATCAGTATTTTTGACCGAGTAGTTATAAAGATAAAATGTAAAAATTCCTATTCCTTTAAAATAACTTTCATTTTCCCGGGAATTTTTTATCGAAAATTGTCTGTATTAAAAATGTCAATAACATCAGCATCTTTGATCAAGTAGTTATAATGGAAAATTAATAAATTTCTATTCGTTTAAAGTAACTACTACGGAAAATGAAAAAAATTGTATTCAAGTAAAATAACTATATTGGAAATGAATAAATGCCCCTTCATTTAAAATAACATATTAAATTTCCCGGGATTTTCTCTCAAATCAAAAGTGGAAATAGGTCTGTAACATCAGCATGTTTGATCGAGTAGTTATAATGGAATGTGAATAAATATCAAATAACCATCATTTCTGTGAGATTTTGCAATCTACAGATAAAATGCAATTTTTCCTTTCATTGGAGTAAACAATTACTTCTAAATAGAATAGTAACATTATGGATCAATATATTTCAAGGATTCAATAGAATAGCAACATAAATTGCAGATATAATTCAATGACTTCTACATGGAATAGAAGAATAAATTATAGATCAACGTAATTCAATGACTTCTACATGGAATAGAAGAATAAATTATAGATCAACGTAATTCAATGACTTCTAAATGAAATAGCAGAATAAATTATGGATCAACGTAATTCAATGACATCTAAATGGAATAGCAGAATAAATTACAGATCAGCGTAATTCAATGACTTCTAAATGGAATAGAAGAATAAATTAGAGATCAGCGTAATTCAATGACTTCTAAATGGAATAGTAGCATAAATTATGGATCCAACTAATTCAATGACTTGTAAATGAAATAGCAGAATAAATTATGGATCAACGTAATTCAATGTCTTCTAAATGGAATAGCAGAGAAAATTTATAGATCAACGTAATTCAATGACTTCTAAATGGAATAGCAGAATGAATTATGGATCAATGTAATTCAATGACTTCTAAATGGAATAGCAGAATAAATTATGGATCAACGCATTTCAATGACTTCTAAATGGAATAGCAGAATAAATTATGGATCAACGTAATTCAATGACTTCTAAATGGAATAGCAGAATAAATTATGGATCAACGCAATTCAATGACTTCTAAATGGAATAGCAGAATAAATTATGGATCAACGCAATTCAATGACTTCTAAATGGAATAGCAGAATAAATTATGGATCAACGCAATTCAATGACTTCTAAATGGAATAGCAGAATAAATTATGGATCAACGCAATTCAATGACTTCTAAATGGAATAGCAGAATAAATTATGGATCAACGCAATTCAATGACTTCTAAATGGAATAGCAGAATAAATTATGGATCAACGCAATTCAATGACTTCTAAATGGAATAGCAGAAAAAATTATGGATCAACGCAATTCAATGACTTCTAAATGGAATAGCAGAAAAAATTATGGATCAACGTAATTCAATGACTTCTAAATGGAATAGCAGAAAAAATTATGGATCAACGTAATTCAATGACTTCTAAATGGAATAGCAGAATAAATTATGGATCAACGTAATTCAATGACTTCTAAATGGAATAGCAGAATAAATTATGGATCAACGTAATTTAATGACTTCTAAATGGAATAGCAGAATAAATAATGGATCAACGTAATTTAATGACTTCTAAATGGAATAGCAGAATAAATTATGGATCAAGGTAATTCAATGACTTCTAAATGGAATAGCAGAAAAAATTATGGATCAAGGTAATTCAATGACTTCTAAATGGAATAGCAGAATAAATTATAGATCAACATAATTCAATTACCTCTAAATGGAATAGCAGAATAAATTATGGATCAAACTAATTCAATGACTTCTAAATAAAATAGCAGAATAAATTATAGATCTACCTAATTCAATGACTTCTAAATGAAATAACAGCTTAAATTATGAATCAATCTAATTCAATGACTTCTAAATGAAATAGCAGCTTAAATTATGGATCAACCTCATCCAATGACCTCTAAATGAAATGGCAGCATAAATTACGAATAAAAATAATTCAATGACTTCTAAATAAAATAGCAGAATAAATTATAGATCTACCGAATTCAATGACTTCTAAATATTATAGCAGAATAAATTATGGATCTACCTAATTCAATGACTTCTAAATGAAATAGCATCTTAAATTATGGATCAACCTAATTCAATTACTTCTAAATGAAATAGCAGCTTAAATTATGGATCAACCTAATTCAATGACTTCTAAATGAAATAGCAGCATAAATTATGGATCAACCTAATTCAATGACTTCTAAATGAAATAGCAGCATAAATTATGGATCAACCTAATTCAATGACTTCTAAATATAATACCAACATCAATGACTCCAAAATAAAACACCAGTATAAACTGAGGACCAACATAATTCAACGTTGTAAATAATGAGGACAAACTGTGCACATACGAACGACCTTGCTTAGAAAAGGACCCACACTACCCCCGAACATGGCATCCTTTCAAACATTATAATCTTGGCAGTTGTGACGTCAATCAGATTGGACGCAAAAAATCATTTCCCCCGACGGTTATAGACGGTTACTGAATCTGACCGGCACAAGACAGGCCCTTCCTCGTTCAAGATCTTCTCGATACTGACGGCCACTGATGTTAGTGTTGTTTTTTATACGGCTGGCTTAAGGAATATCGTGCTTCTGCTACTAAACTTTTGTACAACTAGTGGAATGATCTTCCTAATCAGATAGTTGAATCGGTGGAACTTCAGAAGTTTAATCTTGCTACG
>NC_090725.1:110238381-110243381 GCF_036898095.1 Palaemon carinicauda | reverse complement strand
TTATTATCTCTTGATGTGATGTCTGCCACGCTTGAGTGGGCTAATTGAACCTCTCTCTCTCTCTCTCTCTCTCTCTCATTTAACAGACAAACTCCGTCTCTATCTCCCATTTCAGACAGACCATCTCTCTCTCTCTCTCTCTCTCTCTCTCTCTCTCTCATTTAACAGACATTACACTCCGTCTCTATCTCCCATTTCAGACCTACCCCCCCCCCTCTCTCTCTCTCTCTCTCTCTCTCTCATTTAACAGGCATTAAACTCCTTCTCTATCCGCCATTTCAGACAGCTCCCCCTCTCTCTCTCTCTCTCTCTCTCTCTCTCTCTCTCCAATGAATGAATGGATAGTCTTTTAAAGTATTGTTAAACTGAAAAACTCTCTCTCTCTCTCTCTCTCTCTCTCTCTCTCAATTACCTAACATCGATACCCTATCCACAGACGTTTAAATTCTAGCATTCACAAATCTCTCTCTCTCTCTCTCTCTCTCTCTCTCTCTCTCAATTACCTAACATCGATACCCTATCCACAGACGTTTAAATTCTAGCATTCACAAATCTCTCTCTCTCTCTCTCTCCTCTCTCTCTCTCTCTCTCTCCTAATTAACCAACACCAATACCCTCCTCCACACATTATCTTCCAAATTCCCCAGCATCCACAAATATTTTCGGAGAGGAACCCTATCTTATACAAAGGAGGCTATAATTTTGTGATTAGAGATAATCGCATGATAGAGGGAAGAGTCGTTTGAGATAGATATAGCTAAGAGTGGACAAGATCTTTTAACGCATTCAGTATCTGCTAACATGTGCAAATAAGCAGCTGTCCAGAGGTATTCTTTGGGTAGAAGAACAGTGTGGCCCTTATAAAATGTACTGTTGAACAAACAGCAATATTTTAAATTTTTTTAAGTTGCAGGAAAAGTAGGAGTGAAACGTTCTTCTATTTAACAATACTTTAAAAGGATTGTAGAGAGAGAGAGAGAGAGAGAGAGAGAGAGAGAGAGGGGGGGGGGGGGAGAGAGAGAGAGAGAGAGAGAGAGAGAGAGAGAGAGAGAGAATCATAAATCCCTTACATATTTAGAAGACTTCCAAAGCTTCTTGAAAGCAAAAATATGGCTGGCATAAATGTGACTCTTCAAAAGAATCCTTCCTCATATATCCTAAAGTACCTTACTCTTTTATACTAAAGTCATCCTAAAGTCCCCTCTTCTTATAACCTGAAGTCCCTTCCTCTTTTATCCTAAAGTCTCTTCATCTTTCATCCTTAAATCCCTTCCTCTTATATCCCAAAGTCCCTTCCTCTTACCTAAAGTCCCCTTCTTGTATCCAAAAGTCCCTTCCGTTTTCATCCTAAAGCTCAATCCTCTCATATCCTATGTCCCTTCCTCTTTTATTGTAAAGTCCCTTCCTCTTATATACTCAACCTCTTATATCCTAAAGTCCCTTCCTCTTTTATCCTAAAATCCCTTCTTCATTTATCCCGAAGTCCCTCCCTCTTATATCCTAAAGTTCTTTCTTCTTGTATCCTAAAGTCCCTCCCTGTTATATCCGAAAGTCCCTTATTCTTATATCCTAATGTACCTTTCTCTTATATCCTAGACCCTCTTCCTCTTTTGCCCTAAAGTCTCTCCTTCTTATATCTAGAGCCCCTTCCTCTTATATCCTAAAGTCCCTTCCTCTTATATCCCAAAGTCCATCCCTATTATATCCGAAAGTTCCTTACTCTTATATCCTAATGCACCTTTCTCTTATATCCTAAAGGGCCTTCCTCCTTTATCCTAAATTCCCTTCCTCATTTATCCTAAAGTCATTTCCTCTTATATCCTAAAGTCCCTTACTCTTTTATCGTAAAGGCCCTCCATGTTATATACGAAAGTCCCTTACTCAAATATCCTAATGTACCTTTCTCTTACATCCTAAAGGGCCTTCCTCTTTTATCCTAAAGTTCCTTCCTCTTACCTAAAGTCCCTTCCTCTTATCTAAAGTCTCTTCCTCTTACCTAAAGTCCTTTCCTCCTTTATCCTAAAGTCTCTTCCTCTTACCTAAAGTTCCTTCCTCTTACCTAAAGTCCCTTCTTCTTACCTAAATTCCCTTCCTCCTTTAACATAAAGTCCTTTCCTCTTTTATCCAGAAGTCCCTTCTATTGTACAGCCAATAAAAAAACATTTGGTGAAAGAGTCTGCTGAAGAGGTTAAGTGATCTCGATAATGGAATCGAAGTGGAAAAAAAAACTTAGACAATAGAGAGACGCAAGAAAAAAAATAAAGCTTGGCCAATTATAGACGAATTCTGGAAACAAGAAGGTGAGAGGCGAAGGAGTAGCAGGTGTTCTCTGAAGAAATTCAAAGAAAGCTTCAATGGGTTTATTAGATTTGGGGGTTTCTCAGAATGATGCACTTACGATAAAAACAAACAAAAAAATTGCAAAAAAATGGTAGTAAGAAATTATTCTGGTTCCAGGTGGAAGGTATATTAAGGCAGTAAGAAAGGAGAGTAAGGGAAATATACGATTTCATATATATAAAATGGATAAACTAGAACATTTAAGATAAAAACAAAAAGAAGAAAAATAATTGCAAAAAAAATGTAGTAAGAAATTCTTCTGGTTCCAGATAGAAGGTATATTAAGGCAGTAAGAAATGAGAATAAGGGAAAGATACAAGTTCATATATATAAAAATGGATAAAATAGAGCAGTTAAGATAAAAACAAAAAATAATTGTCAAAAAAAACTTGGTAAAAAAATTCTTCTGGTTCAAGATGGTAGGTATATTAAGACAGGAAGAAAGGAGAATAAGGGAAAGATACAAGTTCATATATATAAAAATCGGATAATCTATAAGCTGGTAAACTGAGACCAGGATAAGACATTAGTACAAAAGAAAGCCCATGTAAGAAAAACTTGAAGGAAGATCGACTAAAATTATATTAAAAAATATTGCATTTATGAATTTGGTCCATATAATTAAAATAAGATTTCAATTTCCATAGCAGCTTTTAAATAATAATAATAATAATAATAATAATAATAATAATAATAATAATAATAATAATAATAATAATGCAAACATTTGAAATTATTGCAAAATAAAATTTTCAGTACGGGTATAACTGCTTATAACATTACAACAATAAATAAGACAAAATATATAATCAAACTGTTATTCTCTCATTAACAAATAAGAAAATACATTAAATCTATACTTTCCTTAACTATTAAGATATTTCAATAGTTACACAGGCCATGAATTATCAAACACATGAACATGAGCTATGTGAATATTAGCTATGTGAACATTAGCTTTGACAATGTTTACCTAATGTGTCCTTCAATGCCAAACCCGAAAGTTTATATTTGGTGACAAAATAAACAAACTAACACATCACCAGGCCCCGAAAAAAAAAAAAAAAAGACGCCAGAAACAATAGCGAAGCGGTTTGTTGAAGAGGGAATCCCAGAGAGGTAACGATAAACAGGGTAGAAGAAAAATTGTCAAGATAATGATGCGGATGACGACGGAGGAGAGAAACAGGGTCGTGCAAAATGTATGAGTGCCGAGTGATGTTCCATGTTGCCACTCCTGTTTTGTCTCCCTGACCTCAACGGACTGAGACCCTGAACACTTAACCATTAAGAGTTAGAATGTTGGTATTCATTCTGCACTTATCATTATCATTACCTCCGCCTACTAAGTTGGAAGGAGGTTATGTTTTACCCTCTATATGCGTTTGTTTGTGTGCGTTTCCATTAAAAGTTAAAATGTTGGTATTCATTCTGCTCTTATTATTATTAGTATTACCTCCGCCAACGAAGTTGGAATAAGGTTAAGTTTTTGCCCCTGTTTGTATTTGTGTGTGTTTCCATTAAAAGTGGAAATGTTGGTATTCATTCTCCACTTATTATCATTACCTTCGCCTACTAAGTTGGAAGGAGGTTATTTTTATACCCTGTTTGTTTTTGTTTGTGAAGAGCTTCCCGACCACAATTTTAATCGTAGACTAATGAAACTTGCAGGGATTAACTGTTATGTAAAAAAAATAGAAATGATTCAATTTTGGAAGGTCAATGTCAATGTCACTAGTATGGGTGGCCCTGACTAGAACAGCTTTGCTGATCATGGCGATACGCAAACCCTTTCACCACGTTATGTATTCTTTAGTCTTTAAGGGTAACGAACGTGATATAGAAAAGGAGAGAGAATTAGAATTAGGGTTCTCTTGCTTAAAGGTACACTGGGGTACATTCTTCTATCTTATTTCTCTTCCTCTTGTTATTTTGAACATTTTTATAATTTATATGTGAAAGATTTATTATAATGTTACTGTTCTTAAGGTACTTTATTCTAATTCTTCATTACATCTTTTGTAGTTTATTTACTTCTTTATTTCCTTTCCTCACTGGGCTATTTTCCCTGTTGGAGCCTCTGGGCTTATAGCGTCCTGCTTTTCCAACTAGGGTTGTAGCTTAGCAAGTTATAATAATGATAATAATCTGAGCGCAGGTACATTATTATCAATAGCTAAGATACAACCTAAGTTTGAAAAGCAGGATGTTATAAGTCCAATAAGGGCTCCAAAAGGGAAAATAGCCCATTGAGGAAAGAATATAGTAGATAGAACAGTGTGCCTGAATGTACACTATAAACTATCCATCTACCTAACCACCCGAAATGCAACCTTTCCTATTGGTAAGAATAGAAGAGACTCTCTAGCTATGGTATGCAGCTCTGCTAGGAGGAGACTCCAAAATCAAACTATTGTTCTCTAGTCTTAGGTAGTGATCTAGCCTCTGTACCATGATCTTCCACTGTCTTGGGTTAAAGTTCTCTTGCTTGAGGGTACACTCGGGCACACTATTCTATCTTATTTTCTTCCCTTTGTTTTGTTGAAGTTTTTATAGTTTATGTAGATATTTATTTTAATGTTACTGTTCTTAAAATATTCTATTTTTCCTTATTTCCTTTCCTCACTGGCTATTTCCCCTGTTGGAGCCCCTGGGCTTAT
>NC_090725.1:110228381-110233381 GCF_036898095.1 Palaemon carinicauda | reverse complement strand
GTAGATTGAAAAAAAAAATCCTCGAAATTATAATATAATACTCCAAAAAAATCCTCGAAATTATAATATAATACTCCAAAAAAATCCTCGAAATTATAATATAATACTCCAAAAAAATCCTCGAAATTATAATATAATACTCCATGTCTAGAATATAATATATTCCATTTTGACCAAACACTTGAGGTTTACTTCACACAAGAAGTTTTTTTCCCACACGGGGAAATTTCTGCTTGTTAGGAGGCATGTCTTCACATGAGGGTTTTTTCCCACACAGGGAAATTTCCTCTTGCTAGGAGGCATGTCTTCACGCGATAAGATTTTTTCCGTACGGAAATATTTCCACTCTCATTAGGAGGCATGTCTTTAGACGAGTGGATTTTTTCCATTCGGAAAAAATTTCCGTTCTCCTTACAAGGCCTTTTTTCACACGAGCGGTGTTTTTCCCTACTGAAATATTTCCACTCTCAGTAGGAAGGATGATTCCACATGAGCGGATTTTCCAAGAGCGACCTCGTAGTTCCCAAGGTCTATAGAATATTGGTAGTTCCTATACGCCGCCACACTGGAACCGCGTGGGTTAGCAGTGCACGTGGCTAGTAAATCGCTGCCGCTCGGAAGAATTTCCGAGCGGGCAACAAGTGAAGGGGCTCTTTGATTTTCACTGATTTTTAATCCGCGCGAACAAAACCGCATGAAGTCGCTTGCGCGCAGCGACCCAAAAAGCAAACCCATATGGACCAAACTGCTTAAAGATGCATTCTCACCAAGGTACGTTACTAATGCATTGGCTAACCATTGGGTCATAACTGGCCAACCGATTAATAGGTCAAAAGTCAAAAGTAATCCATGTAAATCCCTTTACTCAGTGAAGTTCATGGACTAATATTGTTAACCTGGGTCGCAGGTCAAAAGCTAAATTTAGGCTCTGGTCTGGGCTCCATTAATCCTGTAATATCTTGTTTGCGTAAATCCAAAAGTGCTAGGGCCATCCACAAGCTGATCTCATAGGGTAATCACGTTCTGCTGCATACATTTAGTTTTGTGCGTTTATCTCATTTTCTATCTTTCGATGATAATAAAGAGAAAGTACTAACTAATAAAGTTTTTAACTTTTCATTTTGTGGCATGATTTTATATATATATATATATATATATATATATATATATATATATATATATATATATATATGTAAACATTTATTCCATTATGTGAATATCAACAGAAGCATATATATATATATAATATATATATATATATATATATACACGAACAAACACATATATATGTATATATATAATGTTCACACACACATAGTTCTTATTTCCTTTTGCAGTGATTCAAAAAGAGTAAATTTCAATTCCTACACAAGTATGCATATATGTATATATATATATATATATATATATATATATATATATATATATATATATATAAATGTACATATTTTATATATACATATATAAATATATGAAATGTATATATAACATATATATATAATGTATATATATATATATATATATATATATATATATATAATATATATATATATATATATAACCTCTTGAATTATTTCATAATTCTAAGCAAAGTTCTCTTGAGAAATCAATGCACATGATTTGAATTAAGCAAAGGACTTTGATCTTGCTATCATAATAAAAGGACAAAACTTCCAGGCATGAAAATCAGAATTCTCGGTCTTAATGAAAGGACAAGATACTATTGCATGAGCACGCACAAACGCAGAGGTGCGTAAATACTTGTCGTTTTAAACGGGGTCGTAAAAAGAATACCATTACTACTGCTACTAATATTATTATCATTTTCCTCACTATTTGAAGTTTTTAAAGTTTACATATGTAAAATATTTATTTATTATTGTTACTGTTCTTTAAATATATTGATTTGATTGTTCATTACTTCTTTTGTAGTTTATTTATTTCCTTATTTCCTTTCCTCGCAGGGCTATTTTTTCCTGTTGAAGCCCTTGGGCTTATACCATCCTGCTTTTTCAACTAGGGTTGTAGCTCAGCTAATAATAATAATAATAATAATAATAATAATAATAATAATAATAATAATAATAATTAATAGAATGAACAATACATCCTATAACACCAAGAACAAAACAATCATCATCAATAACAAGAAATATGAAACAATCTGAAAACAATAAAAAAAAAAAAATGGAGGTTAACGAAATTAAGTGACTACAATCGAAAATTAAGACACAACTGTAAGCACAAAGCAAGATATATTTGCAAAAACCTCCATTTATCAATACAGTGAATGGAGCACACAACCTCGAGACGACAGGGGGTACAGAGATGACCATGGGGCGGCAAACATCAAAGGCTTCTGCGTGTGCGAGGTGTCAGGTAAGGCTGGGCTCGGAGGCACCCAGGGAGAGGCGGCGTGTCATTGATAATAGGTTGATTTGGGCCTAAAAAAACCCTTTCTACCCTTCTCTGTCACTGGCCTCGCAGGGCCCCCGGCTTCTATTCATCCTCAGGGGTTGTAGGGATATATATCTAACCAGTTATACGACCTCCACTCCACCGTTCTCGTCGGCTCTGTCATTACTTTTCCTAAAGGTATGATCATTCCTCTCCCTTTTCGCCATTAACCTCTGAATCCCTACTCTTAATCCCTATTCCATCTCTGCCTGAATTACAAAATTCCTTAGGGTCCCCTCTGGTATAAATCATTCTGCTTCAAGGATATAACTCCCAATCTCGAACTTGAAATTGATGCGAGGCACATAAATAAGTTGAATTTCCACTTTGGCCATGGAGTTGCTTGAAGAAGATTACAGCTTATAAACCATTAAAAGCTGATACATTAAATCTTATATGCCTATCAAATCAAAAGTGCACTCTGGGACAAAAAGAAGACACTGAATAGTCTGCACAAGACAACATAAATAAGTAGAATTTCCACCTTGGCGATGGAGTTGCTTAAAGAAGATTACAGCTTATAAACCATTATATATTAAATCCTAAATGCCTATCAAATCAAAATTGGACTTTGGGGCGAAAAGACGACACTGAATACTCTGCACAAGACAGCCAAATTCCTTGTTGACATCCACAATACATTTAATTAGCGAAGAAGTATGATCATCTTTCAGACATAGCTCATTTGTTGGTTTTAACGACCTTGGCCTCTACCAGAAAGGACACAACCAAAAGCAGTAAAAGAAATTATCATGTACGGTCATTAATCAAATCCTACTGGAAAAGAAATTCTGTATCATAAAACAAGGATATATTGTAAAGCCATTTCCAAAAGTCTCAATGTTCCACACTGGGGGAAAATCAAGAATCAAATTTTGACAATTCCACTAGAAAAAAAATACCAAGAATCAACTTTGATATTTCCACTGTGGGGTAAATATCAAGAATAAAATTTTGATATTTCCATTGTTGGGAAAAAATAAAAAATCAAATTTTGATAGTTTAACTAGAGAAAGGTATCAAGAATCAAATTTTTATATTTCCACTGTGGGGTAAAAATCAAGAATACAATTTGGATAGTTCCCCTCTGGAGAAAAATATAAAAAATAAAATCCTGATAAATATAAATCTGTAGCGATGAAACAAGGAATATCATTAGATCACTGCAGAACTGTTCTGCGACAGATATTCAAGCAGGAATTATAATCTCAGCTTGATTGGGTGAACAAAAGAATCCTAACCTTGAAAAAAGACAATCAAGCAGGAATTATAATCTCAGCTTGATTGGGTGTACAAAAAAAATACTAACCTTGAAAGAAGAGAATCAAGCAGGAATTATAATCTTAGCTTAATTGGGTGTACAAAAAAATCCTAACCTTGAAAGAAGAGAATCAAGCAGTGCTTGATTGGGTGAACAAACTATCCTAACCTTGAAAGAAGAATGTGCTAGTAGAAAGTTGATATATCTACCCTGAAACCCTGCAAGTAGACTACACAAGCAAATTGTTGTTATACAAAAGAGCAAAAAAAAAAAAAAAAAAAAAAAAAAAACGGGGATTAATTTTAAATTAGTTTAAAAAGCAAAGAAAAAAAGTTGATGTCTATCCTGAAACCTTGCAAGTAGATTATACAAAAGAGCAAAAAAAAGAGGGGGTTAAATTAGTTTAAAAAGCAAAGAAAAAATTCTAACGGTATTAACAGTATGAAAATTGATCATTGATCTATTGCCTCCATTGACATTATAACAAATTGCTGATTACTAGCCTGAAATACAAAGCCTTCTTTGAAAACTGCAATGAGCTTGCATTCAGTAGATAATTGGAGCGAGGAAAAGTAACAATGGTAAGACTCTTCTCAAGCAAATGACAAGTAAATTACCCTGAAGTTTAGCATAAAAGGAATGGTAGAAAAAAGGTCAAATAACAGGGAAACGATTTGGGAATAGTTAGAGTAATAAAATAAAATTTTCATGATAAAATAAGAACATAAAATTCATAGTTAGAGTAAAGAATAAAATTATCATGATAGAATAAGAACATGAAATTTAAAATATTTACTATATATATATATATATATATATATATATATATATAAAATTACAAGCTTAATTTGGTCATACATGAAGTCCTAATGCAGTGTGATATGTGTTTATTTTTTATTTTTTACATGAAAAGAAACTTAAGATATTTCAAACTTATGGTTAAAAAAATTAAAAATGAATAGAGGAAAATTCAACAGGATTTCAGAGATAAAATTTTATGAACATTAAAATAATAATAAAGAAAAACAAATAAATAGCTACTGAATATGTGATACTGTTTAATCAAATAAAACAAGTGGATAATTTCATAGCTATACTTTTACAGCATTTCACAGTTTCTCCAATTCTCAGTAATATACCAATTTCTTGTCTTATCGTAATTTAGCAAAGGACAAAATAGACCTATATATTGCTGTCAGCTCTTAAGCCATCCATCACCAATGCCGATTCGTCCAGAGCGTAGTCTGAACTCTATTAGCGTGCCTTTTTCCCATTCGAATGG
>NC_090725.1:110215881-110225881 GCF_036898095.1 Palaemon carinicauda | reverse complement strand
ACCACGTAGCATTAGTATATATCACCATAACCGGCAAGAGCCATAATTATATATTATATCGTAAGCAAAACCTCCCACATATAATAAAGAGCAAGTGCCTGGTTTTATATATATATATATATATATATATATATATATATATATATATATATATATAGATTCAAATAAGCTATATATTATAAACCTCCTAATATCTGGATTCTCTCTACCTCGTGATCAGAGACCCAAGAGTCGAATCAACTCATATATATATATATATATATATATATATATATATATATATATATATATATACTGTATAAATATAAATAAACCTATAATTCCTTCCCGTCACGCCCAACGACAGGGGAGAGAGGCAGTAGTCATACCCAGGTTTTTCTCCCACAAATTGCCCAACCATCGGGTTGTAATTAGGAAAGAGGTGGGAAGGGTTGAATCTGTGTGTGCGCATGCGCGGCCGCGCGCGTGTGTGTGTATGTGCATATCTATCTAAATATTTAGACGTCCTCTTTGACGGGTCAGGTACACTAGAAAATTAAATGGATGAACATTTCGGTTTATAATAGATTTATTTTTTTCTTACAAATCTCCATGAGCGTCGCGATATTAAGTCTGTGATATCCGCAATTTCTACTTAGAAAATTGATTGATAAGTTAAGAATTTGATGCTATACACATTAAGTTTAAGGATATACGTATATTGGAAATACTGTAAAAGACAAATATCAATCAAAAGTTCAAACTTGCAGCGAATATTTATAAGTTGAACAGCCTGACATAAGTCTTTTTATAGTTTATATTATGAAATGTCTGTTTTGTTGTTGTTAATGTATTTTAAATATTTTATTCTAATTGTTTCTTATTTCTCACATCGTTTATTCATTTCCTTATTTGCTTTCCTCACTGGGCTATTTTCCCTGTTGGAGACCTTGGGGTTATAACATCTAGCTTTTCCAACTAGGGTTATAGCTTAGCTAATAATAATAATAATAATAATAATAATAATAATAATAATAATTATAATAATAATAATAAAAAAGCTATTTTTCCCTGTTGGAGCCCATGGGCTTATAATATCTTGCTTTTCCAACTACGGTTGTAGCATAGCAAGTAATAATAATAACAACAACAACAACAACAACAACAACAACAATAATAATAATGATTATATTAATATTAATAATAATAATAATAATAATAAAGCTATTTTTTCCTGTTGGAGCATTTGGCTTATTGCATCTTGCTTTTTCAACTAGGGTTATAGCTTTACCCAGTAATAATAATAATAATAATAATAGTAATAAAAATAATAATAATAATAATAATAATAATAATAATAATAATAATAATAAACAAACACATACGAATAAATTAGCAAACGTCCCACTAAATCGTACCTATCAATCATTCATTTAATCTCAACATCAGCATCAAAGACCACACAGACCAGAAAGCAGAGACCCGAAAGCAAAGACCAGAAAGGAGACCAAATGTTAAATGACAGGTACATTAATGATGTGATATAAATGTCTGATGAGTTTTAATCTATGCTTCATCAGGTGCTAATTAAAACGCGTCCCTCTCGCAAGGCTGCGAAAGAAAAAAGGTTTTATTATTAACCAAGAGTTTTTTTTATTGGGTCTTTTGTCAAACAGGCGACCTTTACCTTGGTTTGGATTAGAGATTGATTTTCTATTTGGGATAAATCGCATTTTAATTTAGATAAAATTAGTTCGGTGATGGTGGATTTCTATATAGAGGTAATGATATCTGACTGGCATTGGATTCGATACGAGGTTGAACTTTATAGACAAATGAACTCTATATAAATTGCAAAAAGTTTTATAGAGTACACTAGAATGAAAATAACTATACGAACTGCATAGACAAAGGAATTCTATAAATAATGTACTTTTAGAGTACACGAGAATGAAAATAAATTTAATACAAACTGCATAAACAAATGAAGAGTATAAATAATGTACTTTTAGAGTACACTAAAATGAAAATAGAATTAATACGAATTGTATAGACAAGCCAAGTCTATAAACGAAGAACTTTTAGGGTACACTCAAATAAAAATAGAATTAATATGAACTGCATACACAAACGAATTCTATAAATGAAGAACTTTTATGGCACACTAAAATGAAATTAGAGTTACTACGAACTCCATAGACAAATAAATTCTATAATTGGAGACCTTTTAGAGTACACTAAAATAAAAATAGAGTTGATAAGAACTGCATAGACAAACGAATTCTATAAATAAAGTACTTTTGGAGTACATTAGAATAAAAAAAGAATGAATACGAACTACATAGACAAACGAATTCTATAAATAAAGTACTTTTAGAGTACACTAGAATAAAAATACATAGTTAACTACTAATTGATTTATTCCCTTTACCAAAACCAATGATTGCTAAGGTTCTGATAAGCCCGTAACCTTGAGAATCTGGTTCTTGGATACTTCGTTTCCAACTCAAATGTACCTTAAACTACTATAACACAGAAATAAGGGTGTTTGTAGTTAGTTAGGAGAGATGTTAAACTTTCTCATTACTTGCCAAATTGACTTTCTTTATTGGAAAAATGTTTATTTTGGTCTGAAATATATTCTAGTTTTACGATTTAGAGAATATTATGATTTCGTGTTACCTTGGCAGAAGTGAAGCAGGTTGAGGAGCAAAGACAGGCTTGAGATTTAGTCTTAAGTAAGGATACGGCATGCTGGGGGAGGGGGTCGCCCCTCTCAGGTACGTAGTTAAGGATGCGGATCCTACGTTAGGTTAGGTAGTATTCTATTGTTTATTCACAACCAAGATTTCTTTGAGCAGTTTGGGCTTCAGTCTTATAAACTTCTCACCACAGAATTGACATGAAGGCCACTCATGAATGGCACAGGCAAGGGTCAGTCACATAGCCCTATTAAGCAGGACAATTCCCTAGAGACTGACTACATATCATATGATCAGCGCCCAAGACCCCTCTCCACCCAAGCTAGGACCAGGGAGGGCCAGGCAATAGCTACTGATGACTCAGCAGATAGACCTATAGGCTCCCCCCAAAACCCCCATCCCTGGCTCACAAGGATGGTAAGGTTGCAGACACTAAAAAAAAACTAACGAGTCTGAGCAGGACTCGAACACCCAACTGGCGATCACCAGGCAGAGACGTTACCAATAAGGTCACAACAACCCAACAACATGAGACTTGGTTTTAGGCGAGTTAAGGAAACGGTGCTCGAAAGGGGGGGGGGGGCAGCCGGGATCCACATTGGATATATATGTAAGTGCTGTAGGTAATGACACGGCTCCTAGGCTACGGGTGTGTACGTACTGCATCAGGATATCACAAAATTGAAAAAAAAAAACTTACACTACGTAATGACCCCTTCTCTTCCTGCAAAGATCCAACCTCTCTCTCTCTCTCTCTCTCTCTCTCTCTCTCTCTCTCTCTCTCTCTCTCTCTCTCTCTCTCTCTCTCTCATTTATTATTATTATTATTATTACTATCAACTAAGTCACAACCCTAATTGGAAAACTCTCTCTCTCTCTCTCTCTCTCTCTTGAATTAGAGTGCGTACTTTGAGTGCAAGAGGGCACACACCATGACACTCTTTGAATTATTTATAACATGGGTCCTCTTCTCCCTGGCAGTTTCATGTATGATGAAAAAATTGTATAATCCTAATTTCATTTCTGGTCGCCTAAAATGTATCATACTATTCTACTTTTTACTCCCCTATTTTCTTTTAAAATAATTACATAAAGTAGCAAATGTTTTTATGTTGAACAGTCTGACTGAAATGTTTTTGTAGTCTATTTATGTAATGTCTCTGGATGTTACTGTTTTTAAAATATTCTATTTTATTTGTTCATTATTTCTCATATCGTTTATTTATTTCCTTATTTCCTTTCCTCACTGGGCTATTTTTCCCTCTTGGAGCCCTTCAGCTTATAGCATCCTGCTGTTCCAACTAGGGCTGAAGCTTAGCTAATAATAATAATAATAATAATAATAATAATTTTTTAAAAATATTTCATTCTAATTGTTTATTATTCCTCATATTGTTTATTTATTTCCTTATTTCCTTTTCTCACAGGGCTATTTTTTCCGGTTGGAGCTCTTCAGCTAACACCACCATGCTTAGCTAATAATAATAATAATAATAATAATAATAATAATAATAATAATAATAATAATTTACCAGGATTCAAGAACTGGTAAAATATGAAAAAAATTTGATATTAAATTAAATTTTATGATTGTTTACATAGAAATTCTCTTTATCTACTTTACCGAAGATTCAGATAATATTAAAAAATCAGACAAATAAGAGATAAGTCACACTACGCACAAACAAACTGAAGAAAATTTAATTACGTAAACAAACTTTGATGAATTCAAACACCAATTTACTAATGAGCAATTCATTCTTATAAAGAACTATGCTTCTATAAATTAATACCTGGAGATACTATGGTAAATTACAACGAATAAAAATGACAATAAACGAAATAAGTACTCAATTCCTTTGGTAATTGTTGCGTCACAAACATAAACATGAGGATAAAAGTTGTAAAAGGTTGCGGTAGAAAATACTTATATTCTAAAACAGTTTTTTAAAGGATGGAACTATAACATTACTAACCGAAGACGTGGCCTTTTGAATGATTAATCTCGAGATCTCCCCCATATAAGAACCAATATATATATATATATATATATATATATATATATATATATATATATATATTTCAAATTACCCATAT
Organism: Palaemon carinicauda; assembly: GCF_036898095.1. Taxonomy (NCBI): domain Eukaryota; kingdom Metazoa; phylum Arthropoda; class Malacostraca; order Decapoda; family Palaemonidae; genus Palaemon; species Palaemon carinicauda. Next base: position 110,221,103 of record NC_090725.1, on the reverse strand, counting down.
ATTTTGATACATTAATGTCTGGATTCTCTAATCGACCTCCTTCGTGGCTAAATGGTACGGTCACTGTCATACAAGCATCCTGGACCAGGGTTCGATTCCCGGCCGGTCAGATGCTATTGTCTATGAGCGATTTCGCCTTGAGACTCCCGACGTCGGTAAGAGAATCCAGAAATCAATGCATTAAAATATATGGCTCTTCAGCTATGGTAAGTAGCTCTTCTAGGAGAAGGACACTCCAAAATCAAACCATTGTTCTCTAGTCTTGGGTAGTGTCGTACACTCTGTACCATGATCTTCCACTATCTTGGGTTAGAGTTCTCTTGCTTGAGGATACACTAGGGCACACTATTCTATCTAATTTCTCTTCCTCATGTTTTGTTAAAGATTTTATAATTTACATAGGAAATATTTATTTCAATGTTACTGTTCTTAAAATATTTTTATTTTTCCTTGTTAAATTTTCCTCACTGGGCTATTTTCCCTATTGGGGCCCTTGGGCTTATAGCATCATGCTCATCCAACTACGGTTGTAGCCTAGCAAGTAATAAAAATAATAAAACGCTTAAAAACGACAGACATACAAAACCAAAGACTAAAAACACCCGAGGTCATAAATTCCTTCCAAAATATTTTAATTTTCCTTGTTTCATTTCCTCTCTGGGCTATTTTCCCTCTAGAAGTCCTCGGGTCTATAGCATCCTGCTCCTCCAACTAGGGTTATACCTTAGCAAATAATAATAATAATAATAATAATAATAATAATAATAATAATAATAAAACGCTTAAAAATAACAAAGAAAAACCAAACAAAAGCCGAAAAACACCTCAGGTTATAAATTCCTTCCAAAATATTTCAGTTTTCCTTGTTTCATTTCCTCACTGGGCTATTTTCCCTATTGAGGCCCATGGCCTTATAGCATCCTGCTCTTCCAACTAGGGTTGTAGCCTAGCAAGCAGTAAAAATAATAATAAAAGTCCTAAAAATAACAAAGACACAAAACAAAAGCCGAAAAACACCTCGGGTCATAAATTCCTTCCAATTAGACCCGAGAAGAAAGGGTGTGAGTGTCCCAGATTTTCCTCAGAGGCGTTAAAGATATCACCTGAAGAGGCCACCTCATCGAATATTCTTCACAAACTTCCCCCCTTTCATGTTTTGGGACTTCAGGGTCGAGGATTTAGCTGTCGAGTGGTTCCAAGGAAGAAAAAAAAAGATGAAACGAGAGAGAGAAGGAGAGAGTGAGTTCCAAGGGTCTACATCAAAGGGTTTCTCACACGTCTCCGTGTATGCACAAACACTCTGCTTATGTAAACGTTTCGGGTAGAATTACCAACGCCTCGTTCCATCGTCAGCATTTCAACAGCTTGTTGTTAGTCGTATTGATCGCCTGTTCTTTCGCCACTTAAGACAACGAGAGTTGAGCTACCTCCTTTTTTTCTATTTGTTCGGATGCTGGTGATGCTTATTTTTGGTTTATTGGTTTTGAAGAATTTCTCTGGAAAGGTCCGGATGGGGGGAAATGGATACTTTGATGAATGTGGTGGCATAGTGGAGTGGCTTATTGGAAACATCCCTCCTTAGTGATGTGCTGGTCTGGGGTTCCAGTTCCGCTCATGTTAAATAGTTTCTTATTGGCACTTTTTTTTTATCTTTTGGGGGATTCTGCTACTTATTTGGTTTTAAGGGGAATTTACTGCTTGTTTGGTTTATGGGGAATCTTCTGCTTATTTGGTTTATGGGGAATCTACTGCTTGTTTGGTTTATGGGGAATCTACTGCTTGTTTGGTTTATGGGGAATCTACTGCTTGTTTGGTTTATGGAGAATCTACTGCTTATTTGGTTTTAAGGAAAATTTACAGCTTATTTGGTTTATGGGGACTCTACTGATTGTTTGGTTTATGGGGAATCTACTGCTTGTTTGGTTTATGGGGAATCTACTGCTTGTTAGGTTTATGGAGAATCTACTGCTTATTTGGTTTATGGGGACTCTACTGCTTGTTTGGTTTATGGGGAATCTACTGCTTGTTTGGTTTATGGAGAATCTACTGCTTATTTGGTTTTAAGGGGAATTTACGGCTTGTTTGGTTATGGGGAATCTTCTGCTTATTTGGTTTATAGGGAATCTACTGCTTGTTTGGTTTATGGAGAATCTACTGCTTATTTGGTTTTAAGGGAAATTTACTGCTTATTTGGTTTATGGGGACTCTACTGCTAGTTTGGTTTATGGGGAATCTACTGCTTGTTTGGTTTATGGAGAATCTACTGCTTATTTGGTTTATGGGGAATTTACTGCTTGTTAGGTTTATGGAGAATCTACTGCTAATTTGGTTTATGGGGACTCTACTGCTTGTTTGGTTTATGGGGAATCTACTGCTTATTTGGTTTTAAGGGGAATTTACGGCTTTTTTGGTTATGGGGAATCTTCTGCTAATTTGGTTTATGGGGAATCTACTGCTTGTTTGGTTTATGGAGAATCTACTGCTTATTTGGTTTTAAGGGAAATTTACTGTTTATTTGGTTTATGGGGATTCTACTGTTTGTTTGGTTTATGGGGAATCTTCTGCTAATTTGGTTTATGGGGAATCTACTGCTTGTTTGGTTTATGGAGAATCTACTGCTTATCTGGTTTTAAGGAAAATTTACTGCTTATTTGGTTTATGGGGACTCTACTGCTTGTTTGGTTTATGGGGAATCTACTGCTTGTTTGGTTTATGGAGAATTCACTGCTTATTTGGTTTTAAGGGAAATTTACTGCTTATTTGGTTTATGGGGAATCTACTGCTTATTTGGTTTATGGGGAATCTACTGCTTATTTGGTTTTAAGGAAAATTTACTGGTTATTTGGTTTATGGGGAATCTTCTGCTCATTTGGTTTATGGGGAATCTTCTGCTCATTTGGTTTATGGGGATTCTACTGCTTATTTGGTTTTAAGGGAAATTTACTGCTTATTTGGTTTATGGGGAATCTACTGCTTATTTGGTTTTAAGGGAAATTTACTGGTTATTTGGTTTATGGGGAATCTTCTGCTCATTTGGTTTATGGGGAATCTACTGCTTATTTGGTTTTAAGGGAAATTTACTGCTTATTTGGTTTATGGGGAATCTACTGCTTATTTGGTTTATGGGGAATCTACTGCTTATTTGGTTTTAAGGGAAATTTACTGGTTATTTGGTTTATGGGGAATCTTCTGCTCATTTGGTTTATGGGGAATCTACTGCTTATTTGGTTTTAAGGGAAATTTAATGCTTATTTGGTTTATGGGGAATCTACTGCTTATTTGGTTTATGGGGAATCTACTGCTTATTTGGTTTTAAAGAAAATTTACTGGTTATTTGGTTTATGGGGAATCTTCTGCTCATTTGGTTTATGGGGAATCTACTGCTTATTTGGTTTTAAGGGAAATTTACTGCTTATTTTGTTTATTAATTTAGAATACTTCCAGGGTTGTGGTGGCCCACTGGAAACGTCCTTGCATGATGATCTGCCGGACTGGGGTTCGAGTATCGCTCAAGATTGATTGATTGATTTGGAGTTCTCTGGTATCCTAACATCGAAGGTCATTGATGCCGATATCGTTTATTAAAAATAAAGGTTAAAAGAATATTAAATTAAAACCAGAGAAGTAAATATGTTATAAAAGTTAAATAGCTTTAAGAAGACGTGCTTCTGATATCAATTTAAAAATACCACTTGAAGTAAATATGTTATAAAAGTTAAATAGCAGTAAGAAGACCTGCTTCTGATATCAATTTAAAAATGCCACTAGCATTGTACGACACATCATGTCCAAGGATCTTAGCAAGGATGAACCTGCCATCCTCAGCTCGAGCCTTAAACAGATATTTATTTCTTAAGTAATTGGGGCATTCGGTCAACAAATGCCTCAATGTTAAAGGTACCAAACAGTCGTCGCAATACGGTTGGTGTTGGCTCGTCAGAAGAAACGCGTGCGTCAACCGAGTGTGACCGATACGGACACGACAGAGAGACGTCTCCCACTTTCGGGGCATCATGTTATATCTCCAAGGAGATAAGACATTTGTCATGTCTCTCATCTTATTGCTATCTAGACTATCCCAGTGCTGTTGCCAATTATAACAAAACAGTTTCTTGATGTTAGGTAGGACACCATTAAAGGGAACGGGATACCTTCTTGGTAGCAACTCGGAGGCATCATTCTTCGCCAGTAAATCTGCCTTCTCATTCCCTCGAATCTCGGTCAAGTTTGATATTTTTTAATTGCTCTTTTTTTATTAGGTGGAAATTTCCTACTTATTTTGGTTCATCTATTTAGAATACTTTCAGGGTTGTGATGGCCTATTGGACACGTCCCTGCCTGGCGATCTCCTTAACTTGGGTTCAAGTACTGCTCAAGTTCTATAGTTTCTTGTAGTGTCTGCAACCTCACCATCCTTATGAGCTAAGAAGAGGGAGCTTTGGGCTGCATAGAAGTCTACCTACTAAGTCATTAGCAGCCATTGCCTGGCCCTCCCTGGTCCTAGCTTATATGGAGAGAGGCTCGGGCGCTGATCATTACCCTCCCTGGTCCTAGCTTATATGGAGAGAGGCTCGGGCGCTGATCATTAAAGGCATTGTCACTGTCCATTGCCTCTGCAGCCCATGAGCGAACTTTGAACCTTTAATTGTGGAGACTATTCCACATTAGTCCTCAAAAATTGTACCTTATCTTGGAATTGGAATTGGATTTGAGATTCATGTCCAGGTTTTGCTTCTAATTTTCTCTTTGTAAAATTTTATTGCATGAGTTTTTTTCTTCTTTTTTTTTGGGGGGGGGGGTAGAAAACTCTGAACCCAACATACTGTACGCAGTGCAAACTTTTGTTTTTTTTTCGAGTTACGACGAGCATGTTCTAGAATTCTAAATTAATCTAAAAAAAAATATTATATCTATGATTGAGAAATGTATATTCATCAGAATCAAATAGCTTACATTTTATCATCATTATCATCTCCTCCTACGCCTATTAGCGCAAAGTGTCGCAGTTAGATTTCGCCAGTCGTCTCTATCTTGAGCTTTTACATCAATAGTTTTCCATTCATCATCTCCTACTCCAAGCTTCATAATCTTCAGCCATGTAGACCTGGGTCTTCCAAATCTTCTACTGCCTTGTGGATCCCAGTTGAAAGTTTGGTGAACGAATCTCTCTTAGGGACTGCGAAGAGTATGCCCAAACCATCTCCATCTACCCATCACCATGA
>NC_090725.1:110194007-110211507 GCF_036898095.1 Palaemon carinicauda | reverse complement strand
GCATCCTGACATCTAAGGTAGAAATATAGGATACAATTTAACAATTAACAGAGCCTTTTTTCCGTGTTTAAGTTTTTTAGTTTCTTTAGGATTTTATGAACTGATTTAATTTCTATTTTTATTTTATATGTTTATTGAAGCTTAAATGGATTAGAATTAAAAGTATTGTAGTATGTTTTTAAATGTTTTAGTTTGTTTTGTGTTTTGTGAAAGTTAATTATCACTGATTTAATATTTTTCTTTATTTTATACGTTTATTTCAGCATAAAGGGAATAAAATTAAAAGTATTATAGTATGTTTTTAAGTTTCTTTTTAAGGGTTTTGTGAACGGTAATTATCATTGATTTAATATTTTTCTTTAGTTTATACGTTTATTTAAGCATAAATGGAATAGAATTAAAAATAACACAGTATGTTTTTAAGTTTTTTTTTTTATAGTTTGTTTAGGGTAATATGAACGTTAACTATCACTTATTTAATATTTCTTTTTATTTTATACGTTTATTTAAGCATAAAGAAAATATAATTATTAGTAATATAGTCTGTTTCTAACATCTTTACTATGGTTTGGATTTTGTGAACGTTAACTATCACTGATTTACTATTTGTTTTATTTTATACGATTATCTAAGCATAGATGGAATAAAAATTATAGTAATATAGAAAGGATTTAACAACTAACAGAGCCTTTTTTAAGCTTTTAAGTTTTTTTAGTTTGTTTACGATTTTGTGAACGTTAATTATCGCTTATTTAATGTTTTTATTTTTATACGTTTATTTAAGCATAAAGAGGATAGAATTAATAGTAATATAGAAATGATTTAACAACTAACAGAGCCTTTTTATTGTTTTTAAATTTCTAAGTTTCTTTAGGGTTTAGTGAACTTTAATTATCATTGATTTAATATTTCTTTTAATTCTATACGTTTATATAATCTTAAAGGAAATAGACTTAATAGTAATATAGAAAGGATTTAGCAACTAACAGAGCCTTATGCGTTTCTTAATTGGAGTGAGATTAATATCACGCTAATTATAGCTGTAACAAAAAAATCCTGATACCGGGAGATTCAGACACCTGCGCTGAACATATCTTTGAAAACAGGCCAAAAAAACAGGTAAGATTTGCAACAAAAATTCCTCTGAATTTTATTTATGGATTAATCTTCATCCCTGCTGCCTATTTTTTTTTTTTTTTTTTTTTTTTTGGCAGCCTTGGTTTCGGTGGCCTATTGGAAACGTCTCTGTCTGGTGATTTATATGTTCAAAGCCATTTCATATATGTTTCGATAGGTTTATACTCCACAAAAATAGTTTAGTTTAAAGGTTTAAGAGTTGCTCATGAGTGGCAGAAGGACTATTATTATTACTATTATCAAATGCTAAGATACAACCCTAGTTGGAAAAGCGGGATGCTATAAGCCCAGGGGCCCCAACAGGGGAAATAGCCCAATGACGAACGGAAACAAGGAAAAATAAAATATTTTAAGAATAGTAACAATATTAAAATAAACATTTCCTATATAAACAATAAAAACATCAACAAAACAAGAGGAAGGGAAACTAGATAGAACAGTGTGTCCGAGTGTACCCTCAAGGAAGAGAACTCTACCCCAAGACACTGGAAGACCATGGTACAGAGTCTATAGCACTACCCAAGACGACAGAACAATGGTTTGATTTTGGAGTGTCCTAGACACGACAAATGTCCTAGAGACCCACCATATCTATTGTACATATGATCAGCGTCCAAGACCAAACTCCCACCTATATAGGACCAAGGATGGCCAGGCAATGGCTGCTGATGACTCGGTAGGTAAACCTAAAGGTACTGGCCTCCATACTAATATCACAAGAACGGTGAAGCTGTAGAAAGTACTCGAAACTATCAGGCTCGAGCGGAGGGGGGGGGGGGGGGGTTCTGGGCTCGAATTCCCGGATGACAGATTATGAGACAGGGACGTTCCCAAGTTAGTGATGCAGTCATAATTTGGATGTTAATTTTATGGTAACATGTTATACAGGAGCCTTTTCTTAGTGGGGATACCTTAACATGGTGAAAGGGTTTTTGTGTATCGCCATGATCAGTAAATATGTACTAGTCAGCGCCAAATGTACTAGGTTGGTTTGCTATGAACGATCAGAAAGGTTTCCCACCATCACCAATCCGTATTGGACAGCATGGTGACGGATATTGGCCAAGCATAAAGGTTTTAAGGTTTAAAGGTCGCTCATGAATGGCAGAGGCAAGGGACAGTGACATTGCCCTACAGACTGACCATATATACATATGATCAGCGCCCAAGCCTCCTCTCCACACAAGCTAGGACCATGGAGGACCAGGCAATGGCTGCTGATGACTCAGTAGATAGACCTATAGGCTCCCCCCCCAATCCCCCAACACTAGCTCAAAAGGATGGTACGGTTGCAGACACTGAAGGCACTAACGAGTCTGAGCAGGACTCGAGCCCCCGTCTGGCAAACACCAGACAGAGTGGTTACCAATCAGGCCACAACATAAGAGCCAGTTTTTTAGTCACTTTTCTTAAAATAAAGTTTAGAAATATTTAATGAATTTAAAATGATACCAAAATCCTTATCAACCAATACGAGCATACATGTAAAATGACGATAATTTTTCGAAAATACATAAGAAAATCCTGATATGAAATGTTAACAATTTATTTTTCTTACTCAAACCAGAAAAACTTCCGAGCTTTTAAATACAAATTTCTTGCGAGTACTGCATATACACACATATATATATATATATATATATTATATATATATATATATATATATATAGATATATATATATATATATATATATATATATATATATATATATATATATATATATATATTATATATATATATATATATATATATACACACAAGTGTGTGTGTGTGTGTGTGTGTGTGTGTAGAAATTACGAAAGCTGACACGTGCTGAGCATAAAATATGTTTTTTCTTAAAAAAAAACAAAATGTTACCAATGACATTCCAATTAATCTTTTCAATGTTCCTTTTATGGCTGTAATACAAACCCTCACTGACGTATATATGTGTACATAACACAGTATGTATGTGTATATATACAAATGCACAAATTATAAATTGTTTCTACACTGTTAATAAACCGTAATTCTAATAGGAAATTCTACGTAAAAAATATCTATTGTTTACAGCCGTATTTCAGTAAAATACAGGCGACCGTAATTTTTACACTACTTTGTTATTATTTTCACGGGTTGGTGACCGTAATATCGCTCCTTAACGTCTATATATTGTTTTTAAAACGTTAAATGCCTGGTAACATTTATTCCAAGATTTTTTACCGTTTTTTTACAGCAAATATTCATCATGTACGTAACATCCTTACAACTCACACCAATTTAACTAATACCACAAAAAGTGCAAATTAAATCTATCATCTCAGAGTGAAGAAGTTATGGCAATCTCCTTCGCCTATTAACGACCCGAGGGTCGGGCTAGTACTTGGCTAGTAGGGATAGGGCCGGACCAGACTAGCGAGAGGGACAGAGGAGGCCCTAAACATGGTGGGTGTCCGTTCAACTCGCTGGCTGAGTAATGATGAGAGATATATTGGCTCAGTGGGAGCAAACGGGCGTATTATTCATGTCATAATTAGCCTGCGTTCTCCGGCCACCGATGATGCTCTTCAAGTATGAAGGCAGAAGGGCGGAAAGGAGGGGGAGGATAAATGAGGATTGGCGTAAGGAGAACAGAGGAGGAGAACGAGGGAGGAGGATAAGGAGCAAGAAGATTGGGGGATACGACAGTAGGAAGATATGTTGATTGAGTCTCATGGAAATGATAAACGATGTTTTAGAGTATGAAGGCAGAATGGGGAAGAGGAGGAATGAGAGTTGTCGTAAGGGAAGAGGAGGAGAATAAGGAGAAGAATAAGGAGCAAGAGGATGAGGGAAAGGACAGAAGATAGATAAGTTGACTGATTCTCATGGAAATGATAAACGATGTTTTAGAGTATGAAGGCAGAATGGGGAAGAGGAGGAATGAGAGTTGTCGTAAGGGAAGAGGAGGAGAATAAGGAGAAGAATAAGGAGCAAGAGGATGAGGGAAAGGACAGAAGATAGATAAGTTGACTGATTCTCATGGAAATGATAAACGATGTTTTAGAGTATGAAGGCAGAATGGGGAAGAGGAGGAATGAGAGTTGTCGTAAGGGAAGAGGAGGAGAATAAGGAGAAGAATAAGGAGCAAGAGGATGAGGGAAAGGACAGAAGATAGATAAGTTGACTGATTCTCATGGAAATGATAAACGATGTTTTAGAGTATGAAGGCAGAATGGGGAAGAGGAAGAATGAGAATTGGCGTAAGGAAAGAGAAGAGGAGAATAAGAAGGATAACTCGGAGTAAAATAAGGAGCAGGATAAGGAGCAAGAGGACTGTGGGATAGGATAGTAGATAGATATGTTGATTGGTTCTCATGGAAATGATAAACAATGTTTTAAAGTATAAAAGCAGAATGGGGAAGACGAAAAATGAGAATTGGCGTAAGGAAAGAGAAAAGGAGTATGGGGAGGATAATGAGGAGAATAAGGAGCAAGAGGACTGGGGGATAGGATAGTAAGAAGATATGTTGATTGATTCTCATTGGAAATGATATAAATAATGTTTTAGAGTATGAAGGCAGAATGGGGAAGAGGAAGAATGAGAATTGGCGTAAGGGAAGAGAAAAGGAGAATAACTCAATGTCCTCATGTTTTGATAGCAAACAACTCATAATAGAAAACAAATTAAAATAAAAATAAAAAATTAATGTATTAAATTAACATAGGGACCTTGACAAGAAAAAAGTACCTTTATATAAATAAAATTGTGCTTAACCACCACTTCACATGACTCTTACTTATACTTAACTTTCTAAGCTATTCCTACCATGATTAGCTAGCTAAAAGTATGTACTGTATATTCATTAACAATCTCTAGAGATTCGTCCATAACTATTATTTTTTCCCTCTCGGCATTTCCATTGAACATTATCTTAGCATTACTCATATCCATTTTCAGGCCTACATTTCTACTTTCTCTATTGAAATTGTTTATAATCTTTTTTAATTCCTCCCATGATTTAATAAACAGACCTATGTCATCCGCAAATCTTAATTAATACCTCATTAATATCTCTTTCCTATCAGCCAAAAAAATAAAAAAATTGACACTGTTCCTCAACAGTCGGGTAACAACTAAATACCTAATTTTCTGCTCATGTGACCAGAAGCAAACTTAATTTTTCAAGAACTTACCCATCTTCGGGTAGGAGGCTTGAACTCTAAGCTATAGTAGTGCTTGCCAGACGAGAGAGAGAGAGAGAGAGAGAGAGAGAGAGAGAGAGAGAGAGAGAGAGAGAGAGAGAACTATCATCAATTTCCAAATTAAATAACGTTTTGTCTTTGAGAGAGAGAGAGAGAGAGAGAGAGAGAGAGAGAGAGAGAGAGAGAGAGAGAGAGAGAGAGAGAGAGAGATAGTAAAACGATGATGATGATTCCCAGATGGAGAAGAAGAGTGAAGAAATTTGCAAATGAATAAATAATGCTGGAGATCATAATGATATTTGCAAATCTAAAAAAAAAAAAAAAATTGATTTTCGTTTTCTTGCCCAAATAAAATCATTATTATTATTATTATTATTATTATTATTATTATTACTAGCCAGGCTACAACCCTAGTTGGAAAAGCAAGATGCTACAAGCCCAAGGGTTCCAACAGGGAAAAATAGTCCAATGAGGAAAGGAAATAAGGAAATATGTATGTATATGTATCCCTTTCGGAGTGGGGATACCTCAACGCGGTGAAAGGGTTTGCGTATCGTCATGATCAGCAAAGCTGTACGAGACAGGACCACTCATACTTGGATGGTTTGCTCTGAGATCAGACATAAGTGTCCCACCATCACCAATCCGCAGTTGGCCTGCGTGATGATGAAAACTGGCCAAACCACAGACATTAATCTGGATATGGCCGCCGAGGCTTTTGTCTTGCAGTGGACTAGAAACGGCTGCATTTGTTGTTGTTGCATATATATATATATATATATATATATATATATATATATATATATATATATATATATATATATATATATATATATATATATATATATATGCATGTATATATATACATATATGTATATATATGTATATATATACATATATGTATATATATATATATATATATATATATATATATATATATATATATATATATATATATATATACATTCACAGCTTTTCTCCCCGTGACTTCTAAAAATTTGAACAAGACACAGGACTTTGAAGGTAAATAATTTTAATCTCAGTTTCTTCCTTTCTCTTTACCCTCTGTTTTTTCCCTTTCTCCTCCTATTTTAAGCTATTCCCATCTACGTAAAAAAAGACTGGCATTTTCCCTCTAGGTTTAAAACACCATCTAGAACTTTAATTCATTCATAAAATCATTAATATCACTATGTCACTCGCGTTTCTAGTTACGGCATCATTGTTTACAAGATGGGTTTTTTTAGTTTCAACCCAGCGTCGAAATTAAAAGAAATTGGGGTGGCGAATTGGGGATTACTGGGGAGAGGATAGCTGGGGGATCTATGGGGAGGTTCTGGGGATTGCAGGGGAGGGGAAGAGGGTAGGGGAAGGTTAAGGGGTTGAGGAAGGTTGTGTTTCAACCCAGCGTCGAAATTAAAAGAAATTGGGGTGTGGATTGGGGATTACGGGGGAGTGGATAGCTGGGGGAGCAATGGGAAAGTTCTGGGGAGGTACAGGGGAGGGGGAGAAGGTAGGGGAAGGTAAAGGGGTTGAGGAAGGTTGAGTTTCAGCCCCGTCGAAATTAAAAGAAATTGGGGTGGGGATTAAGATTACCGGGGAGTGGGGAGCTGGGGGAGCTATGGGGAGGTTCTGGGGGGGGGGGGGGGGGGGGGTACGAGGGAGAGGGTAGGGGAAGGTTAAGGGGTTGAGGAAGGGGCTAATGGAAGGCCATTAGGTCAACACCATCCCATCTTTTGTAAGGCGTAATGGATAATTGCTGTACTCTATACAATACTTATTCAACTTAGAAAAAATAACTCGGAAACAATTCGAACAATTTCATTTTTTTTTCTTTCGTTTAAAGTTGAAATATATAAGCTTTTTTTTTTTTTTTTTTTTTTTTGGACAATTATTATGTCTCCCCTAATGGTACACTTGCCTCAAAAAATGATCCATAATATATTTGGAAATGAAACAAAAGAGTAACTTATAATCTAAAGGTTCCTTAAAGCTGAACTAGACTTACCTAGCTAAGACTATTTTTGAGTTGGTAGTGTATGCGACCCGTCAAAAATGAAGGCTAAATACGCACGCATATGGACATGTATCTACCTCCTCTCACCAGGGTATGACTACTCCCTCTCCCCCTACACAGGGGACTGGGAAAGCTTAACCTGACTGGATATATATATATATATATATATATATATATATATATATATATATATATATATATATATATATATATATATACATATATACACAGTATATATATATATATATATATATATATATATATATATATATATATACAGTATATATATATATATATATATATATATATATATACATATATATATATATATATATATATATATATATATATATATATATATAATCGGACACTTACTCTTTATAATAGAGAAAAGATAGTTTCTATAAACTAATAAATATCTTCTAGTATAATGAAAAAAAAAATACGCAACACGGAAAAAACAAATTAAATTATGAATGTTTACAAATGACTGTAATTTTCTCCTGTTTCTGTCTCTCCAAACATTTATTCTCGATTTCTGTAAGGACATCATCATTTACTCTCTTATACATATCATTCCTCAATGTATTGATAAAAAGGATTTAAATTCCTGATGTCTTATTGATAATCTAAAAACTTTATCCCCTATCAGCATATCTATTTCTTAAATAATTGTATAACACAAATCTTCTCTATCAGGAGGTTCAATACGACACAGTATTCTAGAAATTTTATTCCAGTTAAAAGAGATTGTAGAATGATTTTTCTAATCAGGCAGTTGAATCGGTGGAACTTCAAACTTGTAGCGAATGTTTTTATATTGAACAGGCTAACACAAGTCTGTCTTTATAATTTATATATAACAAATCTATTCTATCGTTGTTACTGATATTAAGATTTTTTATATTAATTATTCTTTATTTTTCGTTTAGTTTATTTCCTTATTTCCTTTCCTCACTGGGCTATTTTTACATGTTGGAGGTCATGAGCTTGTAACATCATGCTTTTCCAAGTAGGGTTCTAGCTTGGTTATAATTATTATTATTATTATTATTGCTAAGCTACAACCCTAGTAGGAAAAGCAGATGCTATAAGCCCAGGGGCTCCAACAGGGAAAATAGCCCAGTGAGGAAAGGAAAATAAAATATTTTAAGAAGAGTAACATTAATATAAATATCTCCTGTATAAACTATAAAAACTTTAACAAAACAAGAGGAAGAGAACTAAACTCGAGTGTACCGTCAGAGGCTATGGCACTACCAATTGTAGTAGTAGTAGTAGTAGTAGTAGTAGTAGTAGTAGTAGTAGTAGTAGTAGTAGTAGTAATAATAATAATAATAATAATAATAATAATAATAATAATAATAGTCGAGGAAGATATCAAGTTACGTTCATTCACATACTATGTATCATCCTAATCAAGAATATATGACTCTTGATGGATTAAACAGCATCCAACATGCAACCTTCTTTTCAAGGATGCAAAGAAAAAAAGATGTATTATGAATTATGCCAAAATGTTTTGATCTCAACATTCCATTCATATTTAGGTGATGTAGGCTAATGGGTTACAGTTTGTCCAGTTAAGTAGAGTAACAACTTAACAGTGAAATCTCTAAAACAAGAAAATAGTTTCCTCTGTGTCTACTTTCATACACTGTGTTGTCTCTACCATTCAGTGTACATGTTTTTGCATTTATCATTAACAGAAAAAGCCTTAATTATGCATGAATGGCGAATGGAATTATCGAAACATTATTCCCGAGGATTTTCCATCACTACATAGTATGTTCATGTAATATCACAGATGAAAACAAATTAAATCTATTCAGTTAATTTACATATCATTTTCTGGACCAACAGTTTTTAATATTAGCTGGAACAAAATAATTTCTAATTCAATCTTAGCTTAGAGATCACATGAATATTTCTTCAGTAAGAATATCTTTATCATTATTAGGATGGAGAGTTACCAGCACAATTAGTCAAGCTTGACTCCTACAGAGCTAGTTACCAACACAATGAGTCAAACTTGACTCCTGCAGAGTTAGTTTACCAACACAATGAGTCACACTTGACTCCTACAAAGACAATGAGTCAAACTTGACTCCTACAGAGCTAGTTTACCAGGACAATGAGTCAAACTTTATTCCTACAGAGCTAGTTTACCAGCACAGTGAGTCAAAATTAACTCCTACAGAGACAATAACTTGACTCCTTGACAGCTAATTTACCAGCACACTGAGTCAAACTTGACTCCTACAGAGCTAGTTTACCAGCACAATGTCATGTTAAGAGAAAGGCTAACATCTCATCTTGGTGCCTTTACAGAATGTCTATCTTTAATCTGATTGAAAACAAAAGGACTCTTAGATCTGCCCCCCTCCCCTTTTCCAACCCCTTACATCTCCAAGGCCAAACTCCTCCCACCCCATCAGACTGAAAGGTGACCTAAGAGCTGTATTGCAAAGGGAATTATTTCCCCAGTTACCACAGAGACTGTAGGTGAAAGGGTAGAGTTGGATTGTTGGCTGAGGAGGTGGGTGGTTCCAGGTGGATTCCTAGGGGTAGAGGGTGGGGTGGTAGAGGTGTCAGTGCGTGCACACGCAATATCCCAAGGCAAAAAAATATGCCTACCTTCGGATATCTTTGCAAAAACTAACCTCGTCTTATAAAAGGGCTAGAGAGAGAGGGAGCTAGTTTGCTGCCCCTCAATCTTCCTATGAGGAAAAAAGATCCGATATATTCTGTAATCTCTTTTATTAATGGATTCTCTCTCTCTCTCTCTCTCTCTCTCTCTCTCTCTCTCTCTCTCTCTCTCTCTCTCTCTCTCTCTCTCATGAGTGTTGCGTGTAAGCTATTTAACAAAGTTTTTCCCCATCAAACGAAGTTACTGCCACGGATGCTTTTTATTCGAAAAATTAAACGCATTTTTTTTTTTTAGTAGAAACTTACTTTGATTCCCAGTGGATCTGTTAATCAACTAGGGATTAAAAAAAAAAAAAAAAAAAAAAACCACACTTCAAGTTTTGTATCAGACATGTAAAAAAAATTATATTGTGAAAATCCATTACATGGTATCCTTTTTTCTAAATATATCTCATTTTCGATTTCCTAAACAAATTCAATAAGTTGTTTTTATCTAACAGCGGGTGGCTCCAAAGAAGCACAACGCAAGTTACTGCCACATCATCTTCTTTTCCCACTGTTATCCTAACATTAAGGGGTCGGTTGCCTGATGCGCCCTCTCCAAGGTCTTCTATCAAAGGCATCCTCTTCCGCCAAACCTCTTCTCTCCATATCATCCTTAACTTTATCGTTATATAATTCTCGACCTCCATCTCAATCTTCCCCCCCACCCCCCTTAGAGGTTCGTCCTAAGCCCTCCTCCTTCCCTGCCATTCTTTAACTGCTGATTCATGGATGAAAACTTAAAGAAACTATGGGCTGATGGATTTATAAATGTGTTTATATAGTACAGTGGTGATACTATGATCAAATGGCTGACTATAGTGTTTAAGGTTCTAAAATATGGACGAAAGAAATCTTTATAATTATAAATTTATATAAAGCCCTCAGAAAAATGTTGGGAGTTAAACGGCAGGATAGGATTAGAAAGGAAACTATAAGAGAGATTACTCGAGTGACATATGTGGATGAGATCATGATGAGGGGTAAATGGAGATTATTTGGGTATGCTCTCCGCACTCCCCCAGAGTTCACCAAACTTCCAACTAGGTTCCACAAGGCACTAGAAAGTTGGTAGACCCATTTCTACGAGGCTGAGGACTATGAAACGGGAAAGCTATATATAATTAAATACACAGTGAATAAGGGGTTTGATATATGGCTAGTTAGCCTAGTGTAAGAGTAGGCAGCTTCTTATATTTACTGATTCAATGAATTAAAAACGTGTTGAGAACTAGTAAATCTTATATTAACTCTAAACCCACCCCTTTACCCCTAAAATAAAAGCCTATTTTGAGTTTTAATTTCTGTTTGGATACCTTAACATGGTGAAAGGGTTTGCGTACCGCCCTGATCAGCAAAGCTGTACTAGTCAGGGCCACCCATACTAAAGTTGATTTGCTGTGAGTAATCAGAATAGTCTCCCACCATCACCAATCCACCCTAGCCAGCATGGTGATAAAATCTGCTCAAACACCAGACACGAATAAAGACTTCTCTGAAACTTTTTTCTTGCATTGGGACTAGAAACGGCTGCATTTGTTGTTGTAATATCTGTAGACAAATAAAAGTTAAGGATGTTTCCAAACACAGCAAAGTCGAAAAGACCATACTACATATAATATTCCGCCATAAGAAAATTAAATTAAAACCCTCTTTGCAAGCAAACACAAGCAACAGTGTACCAACTGCCAATCTTTAACACGAACATGGCATAATGAATGGGACCAAACTACAAAATAGCAGCGTAAAACAAAAGAGCAAAGCCATCTAGCGAAAATATTACAACTAGAAAAAGAAAGAATAAAACGCCATTATATCAACAATGTATTAAGGTCAAACAAAACATGGGGATTGAGTTCCTAATAATTTTTTCAGGTTATATATATATATATATATATATATATATATATATATATATATATATATATATATATATATATATATATATATATATATATACATATATATATATGTATATATATATATATATGTATATCTTTACTTTTACAGTTCATCATTAAATAATGCGACTAAAATGCCCTTAAGTAAATTAAAATAAATAAATACATTATACTATATATATATATATATATATATATATATATATATATATATATATATATATATATACTGTATATATATATATATATATATATATATATATATATATACTGTATATATATATATATATATATATATATACATATAATATACATATACATATATATATATATATATATATATATATATATATATATATATATATATATATATATATATATATATATATATATATATATATACAAATTTCATAGCCAAATAAAAGTTTAATTTTCACCAATTCCAAGGTCTATTTATGCAACACAAAAACCTAGTGATTTCAACTTCAACTTGATAATAACACAAGAATATATTTTCAAAATCATAATATGACAATTTGAGTGTATTCATCCTCGGATAGAGTCAAATCTATTAAAAATATATACATTATTGAATACAGCAGATTATAACAGGCACGGATACATGAAACATGCGTTACTATGTCGTTAAAGTTATTTGAATTTTACGGGAATAACAATCATATTATCAAATACATAGATTAAAATTCATACCGGAATGCTCTTTATTTCTCGATGGTAAAATATCCTCTGCTATTGTGGCCTGATTGGCAACGTCTCTGCCTGGTGTTTGCCAGACGGGGGTTCGAGTCCCGCTCAGACTCGTTACTGCCTTTAGTGTCTGCAACCTTACCATCCTTGTGAGTTAAGGTTGGGGGGTTTGGGGGAGCCTATAGGTCTATCTGCCGACTCATCAGCAGCCACTACCTGGCCCTCCCTGGTCCTAGCTTGGGTGGAAAGAGCGCTTGGGCGCTGATCAAATGTATATATGGTCAGTCTCTAGGGCATTGTTCTGCTTGCTAGGACAATGTCCCAGTTCCTTGTGTCTGCCATTCATGAACGACTTTTACACTTCTCTGATGGGGTAGAGTGATGGGCCTTTAGTCTCTTGGGTTAGAGTTCTCTTGCTTGAGGGTACACTCGGGCACATTATTCTATCTTATTTTTCTTTCTCTTGTTTTTAAGTTTTTACAGTTTATATATGAAGATTATTTTAATGTTCTTAAAATATCTTATAGTGATTGTGATGTTCATTACTTCTCTTTTAGTTTATTTCTTTCCATGTTTCCTTTCCTCACTGGGCTATTTTTCCTTGATGGAGCCCTTGGGCTTATAGAATCTTGCTTTTTCAAACAGGGTTGTAGCTTAGTTTGTAATAATAAGAATAATAAGCAGCTAATTATTACATTTCATAATTGCCGATGATTACATTTCTTAATAGTAACTACACCAACAACTGATGATCATTACATATCTTAAGTACGACATCAAAAACCTGGTTATTATTACACTTCTTAATTGCAACTACACCAACATCTGCTGATTATTACGTTTCTTAACTGTACCTACACCAAAAGCTACTTATTATTACACTTCTTGATTGCAACGACACCAAAAGCTGCTCATTATTACACTTCATTGCGATGACACCAAAGAATGTTGATTATTACACTTCTTTAAATAGCATGGACACCAGTAGCAACCTATTATTACACTTCTTAAATTCAATGATCCCCAAAAGCTATTAATTATTACATTTCTTAATTGCAACGACACCAGAATCTTCTGATTATGACATTTCTTGATTGCAACGAAACCAGAAGTTGCTGATTATTACACTTCTTATTTGCTGCGACACAAGAAGCTGCTCATTATTACACTTCTTGATTGCAACGACATTAGAAACTGCTCATTATTACGCTCAATTGCAAAGCCAGTAGAAAGGGCTGATTATTACACTTTTTAAATGCAACTACAAAAAGCCTGCTGATTATTACACTTCTTAATTGCAATGACACCAAAACCTGCTGTATATTACACTTCTTAATTGCAACGGCACTAAAGGCTGCCTATTAAATTCTTAAATTCAAAGACCCCCAAAGCTGCTGATTATTACATTTCTTAATTGCAACATTAGAAACTGCTCATTATTACACTTAATTGCAACGACACCATAATCTTCTAATTATGATATTTCTTAATTGCAATGGCACCAAAACGTGTTGATTATTACACTTCTTATTTGCTACGACACAAGAAGCTGCTCGTTATTACACTTCTTAATTGCAAGGACATTAGAAACTGCTCATTATTACACCCAATTGCAACGCCACTAGAACGGGCTGATTATTACACTTTTTAAATGCAACAACAAAAAAGCCTGCTGATTATTACACTTCTTAATTGCAATGACACCAGAATCTGCTGATTATGACATTTCCTAATTCCAACGCCACTAGAAACTACTGGTTATTACACTTTTTAAATGCAACAACACAAAAGCCGGCTGATTATTACACTTCTTAATTGCAACGTCACCAAACCCTGCTGATTATTACACTTCTTAATCGCAATTATAACAACAGCTGCTGATTATACACTTGTTAATTGTAATGAAACAAAGAACTGTTGATTACTATACTTCTTAATTGCAACTATACCAACAACTACTGATTATTACACTTTTTATTGCAACTACACCAACACCTGCTAATTACTACACTTGCTAATTGGAACGTCACCAAAACCTGCTGATTATTACACTTCTTAATTGCAACTACACCAACAGCTGCTAATTATTATACTTTTTAATTGCAACGACACCAAAACTAGCTGATTATTACACTTCTTAATTGCAACTATACCAAAAGCTACTGATTATTACACTTCTTAATTTCAACTATACCAAGAGCTGCTAATTATTATACTTTTTAATTGCAACGACACCAAAACTAGCTGATTATTATTACACTTCTTAATTGCAACTATACCAAAAACTGGCTGATTATTGAACTACTTAATTGCAATGACACAAAAACCTGCTGATTATTACACTTCTCAATTGCAACTATACCAACAGCTGCTAATTGCAATGACACCAAAAGCTGATTATATACCGTGTATATATATATATATATATATATATATATATATATATATATATATATATATATATATATATATATATATATATAAAATAAACAATGTTTGTGAATATCTACTGTCATGTAAGATCATGCAACGCGTTCATGCTATCCAGTAGCCTAGGTATTGGCTTACTCCTTAATCTGAAGGCTTAAGCCTATTTAAGCGGATTCGCCTAGCTCAAATCACTCATGGACAAGACTTAATGCTTACACATGTTACGAAATGTCATCGTAAAATTTACATCTGCCAACAGAATTATTGCGTTAGGTTTTTTTAACAAAACAGCCGCTATAATTCCTTGTGGTGAATAAAAATGTCTATCTGTTTGAATAATTTTTTTCTTTTTACAAAGCAGCCGTTATAATTCCTGGTAGTAAATAAGAATATCAATCTGTTTGAATATTTTTTTTTCCACAAAACAGCTCCTATAATTCCTAGTGGTAAATTAAAATATTTATCTGTTTGAATATATTTTTGTTTTTTCATATAAATATCTATCTTTTTTAATAACTTTTTTTTCACAAAACTGCCATTATAATTCCCAGTAATAAATACATTAATATCTGCTTTAATAACATTATTTTTTTTTTCATTTCGTTTATGGTAATTACTTAGACAAATGAAAAAAAAGGACGAAATCGTAGGTTTTTTAATCATTTATAATCAACAAATAAAAAAGCCAAGCATTTTAATAATGATCTTTAGTACAATGAAATCGAAGGTCTTTTAATGATTTTTAATCGACTAATCAAAAATTGAATAACTTTAATAATGAGGATCATTAGAAGCATCAAAATATTAAATTGCATTTAGTGTTAAGAGGAATTTGATATTAATTTTATAGTGTAAAAAAAATTGACGCTAAATCTTAATTAAATCAAAAAGCTTAAAATATAAAACAGATGAATCAAAATGAGTTTATGTTTTATTTGCGCATCTTCGCCTTCAGTCATTATATTTTTATATCATAATTCGGGACGGGTTTGCATCGAGAGAAATGAGGAAAACTAAGGGCCTGAGAGAAAATGGGAAAAATAAGGACCAAAGAAAAAATGGGAAAACTAAAGGCCTGAGAAAAATAATAGGAAAACTAAGGGACTCAGAAAATGAGAAAACTAAGGGCCTCAGAGAAAATGGGAAAACTGAGGTCCTGAGAAAAAAATGGGAAAACTAAGGTCCTGAGAAAGAAAAAAGGAAAACAAAGTGACTGAGACAAAAATGGGAAAAATAAGGCCTGAGAAAAATGGGAAAACTAAGAGCCTGAGAAAAAATGGGGAAACTAAGGGCCTGAGAAAAATAGGAAAACTAAGGGCCTGAGAAATAATGGGAAAACTAAGGGCCTGAGAAAAAAATGGGAAAACTAAGAGCCTGAAAAAAAATGGGAAAACTAACAGCCTGAGAAAAAATGAGGAGCTAAGGGCCTGAGAAAAATAGGAAAACTAAGGGCCAGAGAAATAATAGTAAAACTAAGGCCCTGAGAAAAAATAGGAAAACTAAAGCCCTGAGAAAAAATGGGAACACTAAAGGTCTGAGGAAAAAATGGGAAAAATAAGGGCCTGAAAAAAATAGGACAACTAGGGGCCTGAGAAAAATTGGGAAAAATAAAGGCCTGAGAAAAAATGGGAAAACTATAGCCCTGAGGAAAAATGTGAAAACTTAAGGCCTGAGAAAAATAAGAAAACTAAGGGCCTGAGAAAAATTGGGAAAACTAAAGTCCTGAGAAAAAATGGGAAAACTAATGGCCTGAGGAAAACGGGAAAACTTAAGGACTGAGAAAAATAGGAAAACTAAGGGCTTGAGAAAAAAGGGAAAACTAAGGGCCTGAGAAAATTGGGAAAACTAAAAGCCTAAGAATAAAATGGGAAAACTAAGGTCCAGAGAAAAAATGGGAAAACTGAGTCCTGAGAAAAAACGGTAAAACTAAGGGCCTGAAAAAAAATGGGAAAACTGAGGGCCCCCAAAAAAGGGAAAACTAAGTATTGAGAAAAAACGGGAAAACTAATGGCCTGAGAAAAGATGGGAGAACTAAGGACTAGAAAAATGGTAAAACTTAAGGCATGAGAAAACTGGGAAAACTAAGGGCCTGGGAAAAAAGAAAAACTAAGGGCCTGAGAATAAAACTGGAAAACTAAGGGCCAGAGATAAAAGGAGAAAACTAAATCCTGAGAAAAAACAGGAAAACTAAAGGCTTGATAAAACAAATGGGAAAATTAAGGTACTAAGAAAATATGGTAAAACTAAGGGCTTCAGGAAAAATGTGAAAACTAAGATCCCGAGAAAAATGGGAAAACCAAGGGCCTGGGAAAAGGGGGAAAACTACGGCCCTGAGAAAAACGGGAAAACTAAGGGCCTGAGAATAAAATGGGAAAACTAAGTCTGAGAAAAAAGGGGAAAACTAAGTCCTGAGAAAAAAACGGGAAAACTAAGGGTCTGATAAAAAAATGG